>NW_022145749.1:4320264-4339869 GCF_002938485.1 Sitophilus oryzae | reverse complement strand
TGAAGTGCATGTATTAGATATTTTTATTTTAATTTTAAAACCTCGGTGTAATTGTAAATTTATATAGTAAGTATCTAAGACAATTTTTTTAAACTCAGTGCCTTGATGGAGTTGTTTTTGTTTTTTATATATTATCTGATTGAAATGAACCTTTTTGGGCATTCACCTGTTAAGCTTGAACTCTGTACTCTGTGACTAATTTGGTAAGTGTTGAAATTTGGGAGATTTGCAATATCTGCAGAACAAAGGCACGAAGGATTTTAACAAATAATATACGTGTACAGTAGAAAAGCATACCTTGGCAATCTTTCTAACATAATTTGCTTGGAATAAAATGCAGGTTAATTCTGTAACATTATTTTGTTTCGTATGATCTCTGCCTTGCTGAGCAGAAATCGACCAAATTTATTTATAAAAAATGTATCGAAATACAAAAAGAATATTTATGCATTTTATATCAATTGAAATGTCTCTACTATTTATTCAGTACAGTACGAACATTTTTGGCTTATTTCTAACCAAACGCTTTGGTCCCGCTAAATTTATCTTCCATCGCACTGTGCGCTCGTCCAAAAACTGTCACTGTCATGTATCCAGATGACGTAAAAAACTGACAGTGCAAGAAGATAGGAATCGAACTATCCTATTTTCAGTATCCTTGGCCCCTAAACCAGATATTGAAAGTGTGCAGAAAAAATATATTATGAGTATTTAAATGAAAATTTAGTAAGTAATAGATATTGCACAACAATTAAAAATTATTCAAAAGAATATTTAAGTCACTGACGTTATCAGCAACATTGATGTCATTCCAAAGCTGCCTTCTTTCTGGCAGAGGGCATAATTTTTTATTGAAATCTCTTTTTTCTTTTGCATTATTCCGTACCGGATTGTTCTGAGATAATTGGTTTCTGTATCCCGTCGCTTTCAGACTTAACCTTCAAAGGCATTAAAATTTTTGAGTGGTTGAACCATAATTGGTAAAATATTGTACCTACTTTTTCCCTGCTCTGCAAACACCATTGTTATTTCAGACAAATATGATCGCGGCTCCGTTTTTTTTTTTTGGCTTGGGAACTATGATCAAGCCAATCGTAGAAATGTCCGATTTCCATTTCAATTACCGTTACTTTTTCCGAATTTGCATTTTGTACGGCATTACTAAAATCTTTTAAAATCGCATACGCTACCCTTATATTTCATAGAAAGTTCCACCTGATGGTGGAAACTATCCGCACTCAGCGCGTACGTGGTGCCCAGGATCGAAACATTTCTGACCCAGATTTCCTTCTTGCCTGTATGCCTGCTACTTCCTGTATATTGGTCCCAGCAAAGTGTCGGCATCAGGAAGCCCAGAATAAAAACACTTGAGAGCCTTTTAAGAGGAAATACATCTCATTATTTATTTTGACTTCAGATCACTCCAAGACAGCAACAATATATTGTGGCCAATCAAAATGACAGCCCCTTCTTAAAAATTGAAGGAAAATATTAAAGAACTGCTTGAATCTGCAACCATAGATGAAATATTCCATTTCCTGCTTATAACATGGTAATCGGGAATCCCACATGCCGAATAGATTTTTAGATCAAACTTCTAAAATATGAAATATTTTTCTTGTTTAAAAAAAAAAAAAAAAAATTATTATTTTTATTAGGATGGGAAATGATGAACATTTTTGTATTTAGAGTATTTCACGCACTGCTTCCTGCAGATTATACGGTAATGGCTCTGCAGTGGCGCTTCAAATGGTAAAATACGCAGAAAAATATTAGGGTGGCTTTGATAAATTTACTGTAGAAAAAATGCCATATGAAATATAAAACCGCAAATATCTGCGAAACCGTTAAAAATTTTGAAATACTGTGAATACAAAAATGTTCTATTTTTAATTCTCCGTCTTTTAAAATAGTCAGAGGCTTAGGGTTCATGTATTTAAAAACGAAGAAAAATAAGTTAATATTTTAGAAAATTTAAGTGTAGAATTTTGAACATCCTGTATAATTTAGAATTATTCATACTATAGCAAGTACAGACCATCTAAAGTAAACACCTAATATAGTTTGATTCGCCAGAACAAAGTCTTGTCTTTTAATAATTTTTTTAAGAACTTTTTTTTTTTTTTATATTTTGATTTATTTTCTTAATATCTCTGAAACTATCGAAATGTATTTATTCATATCTTAGGGTTATGTAAAGTGATCGGAAAGAAAGCCAAAAATGCAATAATATACAGGGTGTTCCATTTAAAAAAAATTATCCAGGTCCACTCACACTTTTTTGAGCCACCCGATAGAAGTTAAAATATTTTCCTGAAATACATCCTGGTACATACTTTAGGTTTGCACTACAGATGCCCGACGCACTATTGCCGGACCCTGTAGATCAGAAAGAAAAAAAACACCAATTTTTATTTTGAACGGAACAGTTATCCAGCCATAATGTAATTTTTGCGAAATCCCGATTTTCCAAGAAGAAGGAGTGGAAGGTACTTATAATATCTTCTTTTTTACTTCCAGCAACACCTTCATGCCAAACAGCAGCTACTGGTTTTATACCAATTTGTTTTTTTCCCGACAGGAACAAAGGATTCGTTAAAAGCAATTATACGTGGTGTAAATAAGGCCACTTTATATTGATCTAACCTCGGGAGCATAATGACCTTTTGCAAATCTGCCGTGTAGCAGACTTCATGATTACTTCTTTCTTTTTCGGCTTCTTCTCTATACATTTTTCTTGATTCTGTAGCTTTTTTTTATATGTACGCTGTAAATTTTACACGTCTGACATTCCAGATCTATATTTTCTTTCGAGTGACCATGATTTTCATATACCGTGCAGCACTCACACTCCTTATGCCCGAGTTTTGTAAAGGATATATTTTTAGCCTTAACTGCTAATCTGTACAACTCGTAAGAGCACGTAAAGGTTGGATGTTTGCTCCGGAAATCTTTATACATAAATTAGCACAACAAAGTTACTGCATTTCAAGTTAGAAATATGTAACGTAGTTTTATGGTAATACAAATTATTTAAACAGTATATTTTAGAATACTGCAGTTCTCTTTAGGAGTTATGTTTGCTGCATTTCTCAATAGTAATTACATGATGTGTCAGAGTTACTGCAATTTTATTTTTCAATTTTTGGGGGAATTTTTTTTTTCAAAAAATCTGAGATAGCAGATTGATAGAAAAGATGTTGAAGAGTACAAATCTACCAAAATCTCAAAATCGCTAAAATTCGAGTTGCTGCGTTTTCTGTTAGGACGGCAGAATAGTCTATATTTCGATAAGTAAAAAGCTGTTTCTTAACTGCGGAAGATTTAAAAAAAAGACTCGAGATATATTTTAAAATCGAACACCATATCTTGTGTTATACGTTTAACAATAAACTTCTTACCACAGTTCTTTACTATTGAATACCATTCTTCAGGCAAATTCAAAACCTCTGTTTTACGCTTTCTTTTTTCAACTTTAACAAAATCACGGTCACATGGCAAAAAACTGTGACACGGCTCTGGCAAATGATGAACTGTTTTAGAAAATCTTCCGTTATTAATTAAAGTTGACAGAAAATAAAACATAGGCCGGATTTTTATTCTGTCTCCATAGTTGTTACTAAAGATATGCAAAACAGAAACTGAACTGCTAACATATTTATTTATGAAATGTCACAAAAAAGATACAGATTCTATGGAACCTTTCTTTGCAACAGTTTCGTCAAACATGTAACTAACTAATTTGTTACAGAAATTAGAAGATTTTTAAATCTAATTGCTTTTGATCTAATATAGATATATCTGTTGGTGACTTGAATAATTTGACCAGATTCAGCTTTAACTATTTGAAATGCTTGTTTTGCTTACAATTTAAATATACTATTTTGGATCGTAACAGTAGTATAGTAGTAATCGTGTAAGAATGTCTTAAATAAAGTCCTTTAGATGAACTAAACTTTAATTAATAAAAATACTAATAATCCATTTATCAATAATACTTCATAAAAATAGGAGCTAATATATCTCGTAAGAGGACACCGGTCTTGCTACTCGGCTTCCACGATCTCTTCTGTGTCGTCGCCACTTTTCCCAAAACTCCGTCGCCTCTACGTTGCACCGGTTAGTTCTTAATCCCTCGCTTGCAATATTCGGTGGCCCATTAATCTTACATATTCGGCCATCGTGACCTGGACTGTCCTCAGTCTGTTCTGCATCTGTGTCTGAAAAATTAAATAAATTCAAACCCTTCCCTTTCAAGATGAACACAGCATTCTAGAATGCAATCACCATCTCAACTACTACGGTGAGCCTGGCATTGTAAAATGCTATCCCTTTGCACAAAATCTTTAGTAAGATGAGCCTGGCATTTGAGAATGCAATCACCATCTCACTCAAGGGTGAGCCTGGCATTCTAAAAACGCTATCCCCACTCACTATATTCATAATTTATACAGGGTGGCTCCATCGAAAACGTTCCGCAAGGCATAACGGCCAGGGTATTTTTTTTTTCAAAAAATCCAAAAACACGTCAACTTTGTTTGTGAGGGGGACAACTTTTGCCCCAAAAATGATTGCAAAATCTTTAACCCTCTAAGCGGTGGTGTCATCCCTCAATTTTTTTCAAATGGGAAGGGGGGTCAAGTGATACTGCAATGAAAAGAGCTTTCTATTCTCTATATTTCCCCGCTTCGTTTTTGAAAATCGGTCGAGTCATTGAGAAAATATTAAGGATTGAAATTTGAAAAGTTTATTTAAACATTTATCAGTAAGTAAATGAAAGGGATAAATTCCTTCAATCAATTTGCTGTTTTTTGTTATTATTTCTAGATGTATACGCATTTTTTCACTTGCCACAAGGTTGAACGATCAGGTGCGGTAGTTGCTAGCTGTTATGTGGCTTGTGCGTTGAAGTTCTTCTCAATATCGTTAAACTGACCTACAATAGAATTTCCAAAAATACCAGCCCACACGTTCAATTTCTGAGGGTTTTGTGTGTGCACCTCGTGAAAAACCCTGGGGTTCTCCTCAGCCCAGTACCGACAGTTGTGCCCAGTTGTGCCGATTAACTACACCGTTCAAAAAGAAAGTACACTCATCCGAAAAACACACATTAAATAGGAAATTATTATCATTTGCCACTCGTTCACTCATAGTTTCACAAAATTCCAAGCGACGATCAAAATCGTCTTGACACTTGTACGCCTTTGGACACTTGTACGGTTCACGCCGGCGCCGGTCTCATTGGCTAATTTTCTTGTACTAAGCGTACTATCCATGGCAACTTGGCCCATACGAATACCTCCATAGCTTCATTTACTATAGGATTTTCCCTCTGCCTCTTTTTATTCATGGGTCGGAACCAGTTTCATGAAATTTTGCTACTAACTCGCAAACAATTTGGCCATATAAAGGTGTTTATCAGGATGGCGTTCATTGAATATCTGCGCAACCCGATTGCCACATTCATTATTTTTAAAATAAAGTTCGATTATTTCCCAGTTTTTCGAAAGATTTAACACCAAATATCTCTGGAACAAAAGGTGTGAATCTCAAAAACGATACCGTTTTTGTAAAGTACACATTCAGCGCTACAACATATTACGAAATAAGCAAAATAGATTTTCCAAATTTTTTCGAAAACATTCCTCGGTACCCCCCTGTCGATTTTGTCAAAAACCGAAATCTCTCAGATCGCAACTAAAATATACCCTCTGATCAGTGCCGGATTAAGGTCCTAGGGGGCCCGGGGCTATGGACTGCCCTTGGGGCCCCCAGGTCGGATTAAGACACAAAGGGGCTTGAAGCAAAATAATGGTGGGGCCCTCACCCTCAAATTTTGTTATGAACAAAAAAGCGTAATTTGGTAGTAGGTATACACTCACTCAGGGTAATAAAAAGCGAGCAAAAATCAACACCAAAATTATAATGAAAATTATTTAATAAAAATCTTTACAATGCTTTTTTTCGAGCTTTCAAAGTAGAAAAGTCTTCAATAATATCATCAAAATTTAATGAAGACAAAAGTTCATTCTCAATACTCATTAAAGCTAAATGGGCTAATCTGGCTTCGCCCATAGTAGTTCTGTATTTGTTTTTTATAAATGAGAGTTTTGAAAATGATCTTTCAGTTTCACAATTGGTTATTGGAATGCATAAATAAATTCTTAAAGCTATAAAAATCTCCGGAAATACTTCTAACAAATCTCTTTCAATAAGAAGGTTTAAAAGAAAAGGAACACTAGAGCTAGATTCATTATTTAAATTTAAAGTTTTTAAAAATGCAGAAAACTGAAGAAGTTCTTGAACCAAGTTGTCTTCTAAATCGTCGGAATATTGGAGAATTAGGTTTCTAGCCTTGGTAATTATCTCTTCGGAAGAAAGGATGGATAACCGACTAAAGAAACCAAAAATATCGCTTACTTCTTTGTAAGCTTTGTTTCGTTTTTCAAGCTCAGATATTATTTTATCTATCATGGGTAGGTATGATTCAATGCGAAATTTGTCTGAACCTTGTCGTGGTATTTCTGTTGAGCCGTCGGCTAATTTTTTGATGCCCCTACGTTGATATCCATCTTGGTATGACGTATTCAAAATGGAAGACATAGCTTTGGCCTTTTCCTCTAAGGATTCGAATTGACCTCGGAAGTCGCAAACAAACTGTAGTAATGACACTAACATTGTATGTCCTGTTATGACATCAAGACCAGGTTTTTGTAGGTACTTACTTGTGGCATCAAATCGCTCCAATACTTGATTCCAAAAAATAGCCATAAACGCGTTTTCAAGTCTTATCATTTTTTTCTTTAAGGAAAATGCCTCATCTTTGGTATCTTTTTTTTCTAATGGGTTTTCGGCCAATTGTTTCAAAGCATTAAAAATACCATCATAATTGCTGACAAGAGATTTTACTGCTTGCTCGCGACAGGACCACCTTGTCGCAGAAAGTGACTTTACAACTAATACAGCCCTATGTGTACCAATTTCTTCATTTTTTTTATTGATATTTTCAATTAAAATTTCCCAGCGATGAGTCGATGCAACAAAAAATGCATATAATTTCTGTAAATAGCCAAAAAAACTTGTAGCTTCTACACATTCATCGACGCTAGATTCTCCAACTATATTTAGTGAATGAGCTGCACATGGGACATAATGGGCAAGTTTATTCCTTTTTTTAATTTCCGCTTGGACACCTTTATATTTTCCAGACATATTACTAGCGTTATCATACGTTTGTCCTCTACAATTTTCAATTTTCACAGAGTTTGTCTGTAAAATAGATAAAATTTCGTCAGCAAGGGATTTTCCAGTGTGACTATGAATGGGAACAAAACAAAGAAATCGTTCCAGAACTTTTCCGTTTAAACAGTATCTGAATACAACAGATAGTTAATCCACATCTGAGAGATCAGGTGTAGAATCTACTATTATAGAGTAATATTTTGCCTCCTTAATTTCAGTTATAATTTTATTGTAAATTTTTGTGCCCATACATCCAATTAATTCATCACATATGGTCTTAGAGAGGTAGGATACACTACATTTGCCCTTCTGCCCAAAATTTTCCAAATGTTGGCGTAAAAAAGGATCAAACTTTGAGATCAGTTCTAAAATTCCCAAATAGTTTCCGTTATGTGGAGAACCGAATATTTCATGTTCACCTCGAAAAGCTAGACCTCTTTCAGCAATAAATTTTACAACCTCAACAATACGCCGAAAAACATTTTTCCAATAATCAATTTCTTTGTTTAATAATTTTGTCACTTCTACATCTATTTTGGAACATTTGGAATACGTTTTCCAAGTTAAAAGATGTTTACGATGCTCTACGCTATTTTCGTGAGATTTTACCTTTCCTTGTGCCCTTTTCCAATCGGAAAATCCGGTTGTAAATACATTATTTTCCTCTGAACAAAAGAGTTTATAGACAAAGCAGTAAACCGATCCATTTGATTGTGAATACATTAACCACTTTCTTACATATGACTCCCCATTCGATTGTCGACTTTCAAATAATTTTACTGACAGTGACCGATTTTGCTTTTGGTATTTTCGTATTGATGCCTCAAACTTTCCATCATTATTTTGGAAGTAATCTAGACCCTTCTTTAAGTAGTCTTGTCTCATATAATCCGTAATTTTTGGTGGCCATAATGCTGGATCTTGTTCAATTCGCATTTCTTGCGAATGAAAAACAACATCTTCTTGAGTTTCAGACTGAGGTATTTTTGTTAATTTTTCTGCACCTTTTTCCTCATTGCTGTTATTTTCACTTAAACTAATATTGCTTGAAGTTGAACAGGAAGGCAGTTCATGATCTTGATTTTTATTTAACTCAGAATTTGACGTTGAAGGGATTTCGCAAATACTAAAAAAGTCTGTTACTTTAGGCAATTTTAAAGTTTTCTTTAGTTTTTCTTCTTGTATCTGAAATTAATTTAAAATATCCCTAAGTTTTCGTAAATTTAAAAATACAGGGTGTTCCGAAACTATTGTACCAAAATCTAAAGGTTGGTAGATCTCGTCAAAATAAACATTTTGAGATGGGACACTGATGGTCTGAAATGCGTCGTTTACAAAATACAGGGTGTTAAACTTTTAAGAAAAAAAATCGATCTTTTTTAATATCTATTATACCACTGTATACCATCCTACGGTACTTAAACAAAATATTATTAAATTGAATATTATTGCACCATTTTTGCTTAAAAAAATTAAAACCATTTTCATACATGACCAAATCGCTAAAATGGTAATGTAAATTTTAATGGTAAAATTTGAAAAACGACAATTTAGGTTTTTGGGCATTTTAGTTCGTACTATACTATGTTCATAGAAAGAAGTTTTTGGAAAATAAAAAAACTTTTTAAACTTAAATTTGCCGTTTTACAAATTTTGCCATTAAAATGTATGGTAACATGTTAGCGATTTGGTCATGCATGGAAATGGTTTTTATTTTTTTACGCGAAAACGCTGCGTCGGACAAAAAAAGTCAAGAAATAAAATATGTTGTAAATTGAATGGGGATTTCAAAAATAATATTAATTTTATTTAAAAAGTAGTGGCGTACCATTTAACGCGAATGGCAATAGAGGCTTAATTTTACATTAAAACAAGGTATCACTCGACCTCCTATTCCATTTAAAACAAAATTTTAAGGGTGATAGCTACCCCGTCAAAGGGGTGCAAATACCAAAAAAAATAAGTCCCCCTGAAAAACAAAATCGACGAGTCCGAACATTTTTCGAATTATTTATTTACAAGCAAAAAAACCCGGGGTGGAACGTTTTCGGTGTACCACCCTGTATAGATATTAAAAAAGATCGATTTTTTCTTAAAAGCTTAACACCCTCTATTTTGAAAACGACGCACTTCCGACCATTAGTATCAGTATCCCATTTAAAAACGTTGATTTTCGTGAGATCTACCAATCCTTACATTTTGGCACAATAGTTTCGGAACACACTGTATATTATTGAAAAATGTTGCCTAAAAAACTCTTAAAACATCAACATCTCACATTAATACGAGTATTGCTTAGAAATTTTCAAAATTGGAGTAGTTCTCGAATTTTTTATATTTTATGAGCATACGGGAATTCTTTTTCATTTTTCATAAAGCTTATTTTTAAAAAAGGAATAGTATTTTATGGCCTCTATGACGAGAGACTTTTTTGTTTTTAATTCGTTTGTCTTTTTATCTTTTGTAAGCGGTCCAGAGAAAGTAGATATAATATATATATTAAAGCCCTTAATTTTAAAAGAAGAAACTTAAGAAAGTTATTGTAAATTTAATTGTTAATACCAAAATTATTATATAAATGATCATATCAAGTAAATGCGTAATAGTAATAAGGCTAAAACTAATTCCTACCTTACGTTTAGCAGATCCACTAAGATATTTTCTGCTACATGACATTTTTTAAAATGCACTACACAATAAACTACACAATTAAAAACGTATTATTGTTCTTGTTTTCTTAAATCTATTATTCGCAATCGCTTACTTCTTAGATGCGCTATGCAAAAATAAATAACTAATCAAATAGAATAAAAAGCGAAATCTAATCTGAGTAATTCCCCTAGCGCTTTCGGCTTTCGGTAATTCATACATTCATCCTAACCTAACCTAACAGAAAAATTTAAAAAGAAGAATAAACCATTGTATATGCAGCACTCTTGATATTTTTTTGGGAAAGTGTGTTGCCGCCCAAAAAAGAAAAGAAGAAGAGTTTGTTTTTGACATTATGAGAATAACAAGTTGTCTGTTGCAAGTTGCAATATATTTAACTAGTTGAAGCCTAGCGCATCCGCCACGACATCGACATCAGGAAAAATACCTTGTTTTTTAATTAAATGAAAAATAAAAAATCCGGCGACGACAGTATTTAGAAGAGCTAATTAGCTATCTTTTAGTAAAAAAGCAACTCTAGAGCAAGTCGTTACTTCAGTAGAGACGACACAGATAAACATTAGCATTTACATATAGCATATACATATATAGATAAGACTAAATATATTTCTGTTGCACTGTTGCAGGTGTTCCAGGCTGGATTTTAATTTTTTATTGTTTTTAAAATACAGTTTTAGTTACTTTTATAATAAATTCAAGATTTATGATGATTTATAACAATATGTCACGAAAAATCTGTAGTTTTCGTATTATATGTACATTTTCACTTAACTAAACTCGATTTTAAATTCTCCTGATTCGGGGGCCCCTCTAAATGATGGGGCCTGGGGCTATAGCCCCATAGCCCCTTCCCCCCTTAATCCAGGCCTGTTTATCCTTATCATTTACTCTGATAAATCCTTCATATTTTCTCAATGACTCGACCGATTTTCAAAAACGAAGCGGGAAAGTATAGAGAATAGAAAGCCCTTTTCATTGCGGTACCACTTGACCCCCCTTCCCATTTGAAAAAAATTGGGAGATGACACCCCCGCTTAGAGGGTTGAAGATTTTGCAATCATTTTTGGGGCAAAAGTTGTCCCCCTCACAAACAAAATTGACGTGTTTATGAATTTTTTGAAAAAAAAAATTACCCTGGCCGTTATGCCTTGCGGAACGTTTTCGATGGGCCACCCTGTATAAATTACCTTTAAGAGTAATCCATGGTTTCATATTATCTACAGATATAACAGAAGTTCTTCCTTTTCTGATATTTTCTCTCATATCTACTACTTCATATCGGTCATTATATAAGACCTTGTTGACCGGAAATGGTCCCTTGTATTGCCTTAAGCTTCCTGCTGTCTCCAGTACTGGGTTGGTCCGTTTTTAAAACAAGAACCAAATCGTTTATTTCGTACTTTTTTGCCTTTGCCCTTGTTTTGTCTAATCATGCTTTTTGCCGCTTTTGTTCTTCTGTTATGCGACCCAGAACTTCAACTCGTAATTTAGGCAAATCTAGTAACTCGAGGTTTGCCTGGACTTCGTTTAAAATTCGTGCCTCAGAAATATGTCTTGCCTTATACCCAGCTAAAACCTCTATTGGAGTAGTTCCTGTGGTTTTATTCAAAGTACAATTAATGGCACACTGGACATCTTTAACAAATTTATCCCATTTATTTTCTGGTTTCCCCGCTGCCGATGCCGTAGCAGCTAGGGCATTTAAAATAGTTCTATTATATCTTTCACACTGACCATTAGCCCGTGGTGTGGCCACAGCGTTAAGAATATGTCGAATTCCATAGTGGTCACAAAACATTTTAAATCGGTTTGCTGTAAAAGCAGTGCCTCTGTCAGTAATTATCCGATAAGGTGCACCAAATAAATACATAATGTCTAACAATATTTGCTGTACATATTTTGAATTTGTACTCTTGACAGGTTCTATTATAGCAAATTTAGTAAACCCGTCTACTATTGTAAGCAAATACTTATTTCCTCTTTTACTCTGAACGAAAGGCCCTAAGTGGTCAAAATGTAACGTATGAAATGGTGTAGGACACTTTTCTATCGGATACATCATGCCTTGTTTCCGTCCTGACGGATGGTTATAATATGAACAATTTAAGCACGATTTTGTGTACTTGGATACGAACTGGCATGGCGCATGCCTGATCGTATTTTCCAACTTTCCATTTTCAAGTTTTCGATAAACCTTTCCATTTTTTAGCTTGTAACAATCAAAATATTGTTTAAAATCAATTGTATTACCGTCTTCCAGGATATTCTTGATTTTACTGATATGCTCGTCTTGAAGTTGTGCTGCAAGAATCCAGTCTTCTTCAGTCAAATCTATCTGAGCCACCTCAGCTACTGGATTTCTACTCAGTGCATCAACATGACTCATGGATTTTCCAGCCCTGTACTGGACTGAAAAATCAAAATCTTGCACTTCAAGCCACCACCTTCCCACTCTTGGTAGTAAATCTCTTTTTAAAAAGGCTGTGCGCAGAGCATTACAGTCTGTGATAACCGTGAATTTGATACCTAGCAGATATGTTCTGAAGTAAAATGACGGCTAGCGTCTCCAGCTCATACGAATGGTAACGGCTCTGCTCAGGAGTAGTCTTTTTACTGAAGTAAGCTATTACATGGGACATTTTTTCTTTCTTCTGTAATAGCATTGCTCCAAAGCCCAGAGCGCTAGCATCGGTATGAAGTTCCGTTTCCAAATTAGGATCAAAAACAGCTAAAATTGGTCGCTTAGTAAGTAGTTCTTTTACTTTCGCTACTGCTTTTTGCTGCTGTTCACACCATGTCCATGGAATGTTTTTCTTAGTCAGACGCGTTAATGGTTCAACGATGCTTGCATAATTCTTTATGAACGGAAAAAACCCAGCCAATCCTAAAAATTGTCGAATTTCCCTCACTGTACATCGATCTTTCATGCCTAGTATGGAATTAATTTTTCGCTTCCCTGGACGGATACCCTCTGCATTAACTTCGCTACCCAAATAATCAACTTTGGTTTAAAAAAAATACATTTTGAAGGTTTTAATGTTAGATTGCTTTTTCGTAGTACATCCAGTACCATTTTCAATTTCTGCAGACCATCATTGACATTAGTACATGGAATTAAAATGTCATCTATATAAGGGAAGGCCACCTGATCTTTTAGATTGCGCAAAACTGTATTAATTTTGGAAAACTGCTGGACTGTTAGTCAACCCAAATGGCATTCTTAGAAATTCAAATTGAGAATCGGGCGTTACAAAAGCTGTTTTTGCTATTGAATCTTCTGCCATAGGGACCTGGTAAAACCCAGATGCTAAATCTAGTGTTATGAACTATTTATGTCCTCCTAGTTTGTCCATTTGATCTTTAATTAGCGGTAATGGATATTTGTCTTTTACCGTAATTGCGTTAAGTTTGCGATAATCTACACACATTCTATAATCGTTCGTTTGTTTCTTAACTAGAAGTATTGGGCTGGCATAGGGAGAATTGGATTCTCAAATTATTCCATTTGCAAGAAGATCTGATATTATTCCCGATAAAATTTCTTTTTCAGCAATTGACATATGATAGGGGCGATAAACAACAGGATCATCTGTTATACACTTTATATGCATTTCTACAACTCCCATTTTTCCTAAATCTTTCATTGAAAATGAAATACAATCTCTATAGCTATTTAACAAGTCTGTTAAAACATTTTTTTCTTTCATATCTAAGTTGCCAATATCAAAATTAAAATCGCTTATTTCATCTACAATATTGCTTTCAAAAAGTCGACAATAGTTAAATCGAGGCGGTAGCATTCGTAAAACAAATTTATTCTGATATTTTATAAACAAAATATCAGGTTGATTTAGCCATATCGCATGTCGTGCCGACTATAAGATCATATTTCACATATTCGTCCATAACTACTATAAGCTCAACCATTGTTTCAGCTTTCTCGATTTTTATAGCCGCACTCGTACTAACTTTACTTATAATAGTTTGTCCGGCGAAACCTTTTATCGTAACATCAGGACACTCATTAATTAATGTTTTTTAATTTTAATTTTAATTTTCGAGCAATCGATGTTTTTATTAAAGTGCAAGTGCTCCCCATATCTATTAAACATTTTATTTTATATCCATTGATAGTAGCAGTTTTTATATAAATATTTACATTATCATTACTCAACATTAAATTAAGTTCATTTCCACGAGTCTTACTATTTCGTTGATTGTGGCACTTTTTTTTAAATGACCGTATCGTCGGCAATTTTCACACTTGACAAGACGTTTATCGCAAAATTTGATTATGTGATTGCCGCCACAGTTATAACACGTCATTATTTTCGACGGATTTTGCGCAACGAATTTCTTACTCTGCTGACGCATGTTTTGACTGTTTCGACTTGAGCTATACTTTTTATAATGCCGACTCGGAGTATCATATTTCCTATTTTCATTGCCAGGTTGGCCCTGACGTATATTTATTTGACTATCATTGTTTTGACTTGACTTTGGTTCTTGATTATTTGCGTGATTTATATATGTCACGAGTGATCCAATAGAATGAATTCCTACAGCTCGAGCCGATAATTGAATATTTTTAATTTTTATTCCTTCAATAACACTATCGGCTATTAAATTATCGGGGATATTTAAGCCCAAATTACGCAATTTTGATATTTTCTCAACAGTAACTATTTAAATCTGGTACCGATAATGTAGAATAATTAGCTGCTTCAACCAATAATTTACCAAAGCAAATATTGTTCGGAAATGTTTGTAAAAGTTTCATTTCATTCCAAGATAAAAGTGTGGTTGGCAATGAATCAAACCATTTCCTTGCATTTCCTCGCAATCTGTTTGTTGCTAGCCTGACAGTATCATTAGCATTCCAGTGATAATAAGAAGCTAACTCATCTACTTTAGATATCCAGGAACTCGTATTTTGCCCATTAGGGCCCGGTTGAAACCTTGGCAATAATGTCTCATCTATTACCGTCGGGCGAGCGAAACTTACAGTACTTATAGGCGGAGTAAATGAACGTATGGAACTTACAGTTTGCCGTTCATCATTATTTTGTCTACTTATCCTTCTAGTTTTCTTTTCTCGTCGGGTTTCTCTAGAGTCCCTGGAATCCGTAGATGAATCTCTTATATATCTATGTATATATATATATTAGATTTTATCTTTCACTTTTATTATTTTAAAAAAACATTAAAATACTTTAAAACACTTTATTAAGTTTTAAAATTTAACAAAGTAAAATAAACGAATTATATGAACTTCGATACGACACGGATACGAGTTGAGTTCGAGTTGTTCCTCCTGGGAAAGAGATCGGCTTAAATATTCTTAAAGTCTTCGCTTCCCATCATGGAACTGCGACATCGTAGTTGGAAAGATTGTCAGGAAACATAATATGATTATTTATGAGTTATATTAGAACGAACTTATACGTTTAACTTTGGAATAAACAATGAATAACAATAAATAACTATAAAAAGTAAATAAGGTCATTTGAAGGTTAAATATGAATATAACAACTCCCCCTTTTAGATAAAAGTTAACGCGTGGAGATAACTTTTAGACTGAATTCTTGTTAGGATTAAGTTCAAAAGATTCTTCTTCAATAGGTTCTTCTAAATGGATACTGGGTCTTCTACGAGGCAGTATTTTCTTCCATTTGGAGAAAGTGGATTCAACTTGATTTTTTGGAGGTGATGGTGGGTAGTCATCATGAGAAATTGCAATTCCAATTCGTGATCTTCTACGGGATTTGCATTTGCAGAAGATGTAAATCAGGACCAAGGTGACAATTACAATTATAGTTAAAACTGTGAACCAACCGTGGTGTTTCTTCACAAAAGGTTCATTGATTAAATTGTTCAGTTGTTCGGAATATTCATTTAACTTGTGATTTGCAACACTTAAATCTTCTAGATTCAGCTTGCTCAACTTCAGTGGTTTCAGATTTGGAATCTTGATCTTCTCAGGAATATTACTGCAACAACTATATGGTATTTGAATTGGAAAAGAATTGTATGTTACATTATCATAAACATTAATGTCTTTTTGACCTTGAATTCTTGTACTGCCAACAAAAGCAATACATTCACTTTGTAACTTTAAAAGAGTATTATTATTTAAGATTTTTGTAATAATGTCTCTATTTCCACATTTAGTTGTTAATGGTAAAGGATCTGAGATAATTATTAACCAAAAGTTTAAATTTAATTGGTTTATGTTATATTCTTTTGCCATGATCAAAGAAGATTGACAGGTTCTTGGCAGGTGATCTTGTTGCTTCAATAGTTGAGCTTCACATATACCATCACTATCGATTGGATATGGATTGGACAAATTTTTGTGTTTCTGCCTGTTGATTTGCAAGCTTCTGGATCTTCAATTATTATGTACAACAATGAATCATCGCTACGCGCAATATATTTACTCGTAGAAGTTGTACTTAAGATATGATGTAAAGCAGTACGATGATCTAACAAAGGAATTGGATAAATTCGATATAAAGTATACTCTTCAGGTTCAACTAAAGGTATATTTAGAACAAATACTACTTTAGAATCTAATTGATAAGCTTTCAATTCGATAATATCTAGATACTGAGATATCGATGTGGCAGAAATTGGTAATGGAAGATTATTTCTCTTTAATGATTGAGATATATGCTTTGGCGAGTCAACCAAGTCATTTGGAGTAATTATAGAACTATGCAATATTTTTAATCTTGCAAAAGTTATTGAATTTATAATATCATCAATCTGATTTTCTAAAAAGGTATAGCTTTCCATAAGAGATTCACAAATATTTAAAATATCAATTTGTGATTGGAAATAATATAATTGATGTGAAATGTCCATTATTGATTTTCTTATTTCTTTTATATCATTATTAAAGGTCTCTTCATCGATTTGTAATTTTTGAACTGTAGAATTAAAACTTTTAATTACAGATGTCGTTACAGATATTTGATTTTTTAATAAGTTTTCTATTTGATATTCATCTTTAGTTATTTTATTTATACAATCATTATAGTATTCACCATCTGAAGCATCTAAATTACCCGTTATCGATTTCCATACTGTCCCAATGCCATTAAATATACCACGCTTTTCTCTATTAACATACTTATTCGTATCGCGTATTATTTCATTATATTTTGTATTAATTGATCTTGATATTTGTAATAAAAGACTTATGTGCGTCTTAACTTCTCATTTAAAAGCTATCATTCGTGGTGCATCTTCTTCTAAAGTGTTTAAAATATTATCTAATATTTTGTCATTATTTAAAATAGTATTTTTGATTAATCTAAATCTTTATAAACTAATAGTGTCCATTTATCATAGGATACTTTTATTTGTCCGTCTTCATGTAGGTACACTCCGATTGTATTGTTGATTGGTGTAATAACATACTGGGAGTATACTATGGATAGTAGTAATAATCTGAAAATCTGATAGTCCAATAAATCTGAAAAGAAATTATTCGTGATATGGTTTTAATCTATCAAAATTGATTTTAGGTGTTTGTTGAGTTTCAGGGTTTAATACAATAGCAGAATTTTGAAAAATTTCTTGAATTTCAAAAGGTCCATTAAAGATGTTTTGATTTTTACTCGTAATTTGTGATTCTTTAACATAGACTTTATCTCCAATGTTAAATTCTTGTAACCTTTCAGGTACATTTCTGTCAAAGCGAATTTTTGCTTTCTCTTTATTTAATACAGTTTTTTCTCAAGCTGTTCTATAAAAAAACCGCATTCTATTATTTAAGTCTCTAATATATTTAGATATTAATTTCTCTTCATTATATAAAGTTTCAGGTGGTCTTGAAGATGTATGTCCGAAGATTAATTCATATAGAGTAAATCCATGAGTTTTACTTTGAGTATTATTATAGCATATAACTGTATAAGGTAAAATATTAAAAGGGTGTTCCTGAGGATTCTCTGTTAAATGAGCTCTAATCATTTCACTTAGAGTGGCATGAAATCTTTCTAATGAGCCATTAGATTGAGGATGTCCTACACTTGAAAATGTTAATTTAATGTCATATAATTCACAAGTGTGTTATTAAATTCACGGCCTTGATCACAGTGAATTCTTAAGGGAGTATCATAATGTTGGAAGAAAACTAGTAAAGTATTTACTATTGTTCTAGCTTGTTTATCACTTATAGGATAAGCTTGTGTAAATTTTGTAAGTTCATCATTAATAGTTAAGGCATAATTTCTAGTGGGATATTCGAATATGTCAATGTTAATACGTTCAAAAGGAGTTTTAGGTGTTTCGGTAATTACTAAAGGTCTGCTTAAATTTTTTCGAGATATTTTAAACTTTTTGCAAGTTTCACATTTTTTTAATAAAGTTTTTTTTTTTTTTTTTTTTTTTTTGTGAAAATTATATTTTTGTTTAATACGACGAATAGTTTCATTAATTCCTCGGTGAAAATTACTCTTGCCATTATGATAATGATCTAGTATTTGAGGTTTTTCATCATCTACTGGAGTTCTAACAATATTGGTTGAAAATTGTTAATTTTTCTTTATTTTTTTTTTTTTTTTTTAAAATATTTTAATATTGGAAGTTTCTTATTTGATTTTCACTCTTATTTTTAGGGGTTAATTTTTTTTTAAATTCATTTTTGTTTCTTTATATAAAATATAAATAAAAGAGAAACTCACTGTAGTTGGAGTCAAAATCGATGGGCGATATATACGTGTCTTCTGTTTTTAACAGTTTTTTTTTTTTTTTTTTTTTTTTTTTTTTTTTTTTTTAATTTTAGTTTAAAATTTCTAATATATCTTGTCAATTATTTTGTGATGAAATTCTTGTATTTATTATTTTGCTAAAAGAATGTAATTATATTTTTATGTTGTTTATCTAATAATTTTTTGATTATTGGTAATAATTTATTTTGAAATTTTTTATTAATTTATTTAGTTCAGTGTTACGGAAAGGGTGACAATTATATTATATTCAATTTTTTAATTCTATCTATCGATATCGAATTCAATTATCAGAATCTTCATTTTCAATTTCATCATTTCAAATATTCTTTACATTTTAACATTTCAAAAAAAAAAAAAAAAAAAATTTGTTTTTGAAATAATTTTTTTTTTTTTTTGTTTTGAAATTTATTAATTTTAATTCTAGATAAAGCATCAGCATTTTTATTTCTGTAAAAAAAATAAAAATATGAAATATATTTTGTAATTAATTACGTATTTCAAGGACGAATGTTATAATGGTCCCTAGATGACGACCTTGTTGTATCGCGATGCTGGCTCGAGTATCGAGACAGGGTGTTTAAGGTAGAAATAACATGTTAAGGGCGAATGATCTGTTAATTAAAAGTAAATTAAAACGACCAAAAAGATATGGACGGCGAAATG
Source organism: Sitophilus oryzae (assembly GCF_002938485.1). NCBI lineage: Eukaryota > Metazoa > Arthropoda > Insecta > Coleoptera > Curculionidae > Sitophilus > Sitophilus oryzae. The sequence continues at coordinate 4,320,553 of NW_022145749.1, read as the reverse complement.
GACTGGCGTGCGGTATCCAAGTCACTGGATCGGTGCACTGCATTGCCAGAAAGTTCACGCTCCTATGTGGAATATTTTTGTTCATCGCAGCGCGCCGTCAAAGGGTTTGCTGATAGAAGGACTCAAAAGCAATAGGTAAATTCTTTTTCCTATGTTAATGCCTTGTGAAAGAACGGCTCCTATAGCAAAAGCACTAGCATCTGTTGTTAATAGGAAAGGTTCTTCAAAATTTAGATATATCAGAAAATAGGTTTTCAAGCAGAATTCTTAAGGTTCTTCAAAAGAATAA
>NW_022145749.1:4247469-4318316 GCF_002938485.1 Sitophilus oryzae | reverse complement strand
CCCCTCAAAATAAGCAAAGTTGTAACTCTTCGAATAATGAATTTGAGCTTTTAATGTCTTTTGGATTACTAGCACGAATAATATGTCCTATACGTGGGTCTAATCCTGTTAATAAATGCAGTTTAATGCCATAGATCTAATTAAAACAAATTTGTGCTTCAATCTCTCATTATCTTTGTTAAACTTGACTTTTGAATATTTGCATGCATTAAGAACTTGTAACCTGGTTTAAAAATGTTAAAGGCGATTCATTTGGTAGTTGTTTAACTCTTTGTAAATCTTGAATTAATGATGATAAATTTCTAGTATTACCAAAATGAGAATTTAGTGTTGTTGAATTTCAAAATACGAAGATGGGTTTCTTGAATTTATTAATACTGTTTCTACCTCTTAGTTTTATTTTTAATGTGAATAACTATTAAGAGTTTTTGTTACTGGGTTGATATGCCAAAAGCACAATCACATGCATTTAGAAATGTTTGTAAAAATATTTGATCTCCGTCAAACTCTGTATTACATTGAAAATATTTCCTAGATAGTTTATATGGTTCTATCTCTCTCTTGGTTCATATTCACTCTGATTCAGACACTTTTAATTTCATTTCTTTAGTAAACAGTACAACTAAAAAAAAATACTTTTATTTTTAAATTATGTAACCTGATTGTATGAATAATCGATTTATTAACACTTAATTAATTTTAGTTAACTTTAGTTAAGAGAATAACGAGGTTAAATTAAATTAAATTAAAATAACCCTTTGTTATTAACTGTATACAGTGTAATATCTTATTTTTATTTATCGTTTATAAACGTTTAAATAAAATTCTTTTCAAAATAATATTTTTCAAAAATAACACCAAAATAAAACGTGTAAATGATCTGCTTTGTGCACTTACTACTAATTTCCAAAACATGATTTTGTCTTGTTCTCACAGGAGTTTTCTACCAGGGGTTTCACTAAGTGTTCCTAATCCGTAGATCTGCCTATGAGTGAGGACGCCAGATGTGTTTTTGTCTTCTTTCTTGATTTTTCTTTTTTCATGATTTTTCTTAATTTTCTTTCTTGATTTTTCTTAATTTTCTTTCTTGATTTTTCGTAAGTTCTTTAGCTTGAAAGATTGGAATCCACCGTTGGTAGTTAGAATACTCGTGTTCTACCGACGTTTTGTGAATATCCTACCGACTGCGCCAATTGTTAGATTTTATCTTTCACTTTTATTATTTTAAAAAAAAAAACATTAAAATACTTTAAAAGTACTTGTTACATGTTGTTCTTGTTAACCTGTTTAGTTCTTCTAATTCCGTGTCACTCCATTTTATAACGCCAAATGAATACGTCAGGACGGACGCTGCATAGGTATTTATTGCTTTCACTTTGTTTCGACCGGACAGTTCTGTTTTGAGTATTTGTTTTATTTCTTTTTGTGCAATTTGCTTTTTAGTTGCTGTTTTATGTTGGCATGCTCTAATCCTGTTTTTTGTAGGTATCCGAGGTATTTGTATGTCTCATCCATTTCCATATATTATTATTATATTGAGCTTGTAGAATGTATTCTTTCTGTATCGAGTGTTTTCCGTTTATAATGCTGTTTATTTTACATTTATCTGTTCCCAGTTTCATTTGGATGTCTTCATGTATATGTTTCTTGTAATATTGAAAGGTTTGTGAGTTGTTTTCTAGTTGCTGCATAAAGCTTTAGGTCATCCATATATAGCTGGTGCGAGATGGTAGATGGATGTATGAGTGAGGATATTTTATAGGCATCTTGGGGCGTTTTGTTGAGTAGGTTCGATAGGGGGCTGAGCGCAATACAGAACCAGAGTGCACTGAGGGAGTCACCCTGGAAAATTCCTCTATTAATTATGAATTGGTTCTGTGTGGATGAGTTGTTTTTCATTTTGATGTTTAGGGTAGTTTTCCATGTTGCCATAATTCTCTGCAGAAGTTGTATGATTTGCGGGTGGATTTTGTATATTTGTAGAACTTGTATGAGCCAGGAGTGTGGGACGGTGTCGAAAGCTTTCTGATAATCTATGTATGCAAAATGTAGAGACTTACGTTTTAATTTGGCTTGAGTGTGTATTTCTGCATCTATCACCAGTTGCTCCTTGCAGCCCCTAGATCCTGACGATCCTTTTGACTTTCTGATATGATGTTGTTATTCTGCAGGTGAGTGTTGATCTTTGTTGTTATTATTGCCGTTAGTAATTTATAGCTTGTTGATAAACATGTTATAAGGCGGTACTTAGATGGGTTTGCAGTGTTCCTGCCTTTGGGTTAATGTAGTAACTCCTGAGTTAAAAAAAGAAGGGATATCTTCCGTTCCTTGCTACCAAAAATTTTGAAATATATTTCGTTAGTGGCTTGTGGATGCTTGTGAATGATTTTAGCTAGTAGTTCTGTATTTTGTCGTCTCCAGGTGCTTTCCAGTTGTGTGTTGGATATGGCAGCTTTGATGCCTTCTAAGGTGATTGTTACATTTGGCATGGCTGTTGTATTTATCTCGCTTTGCTTTTCTTCTTCTGCATACTCCATTTGAGCTTCTCTGTTGTGTTCTACTGCTTGTGACCAGATATTTTCCCAGAAGTTTTTTACTTCTGTAATTGATGGTGGATTGTTTATTTGCTGTTCCGTTGTTTCGAGAGATCTGTAGAACCTTTTTTCATTGTGTTCAAAAAGATTTGTTCTTCTTGTTTTCTTGAGTGGCTCTTCTTGTATCGTTTTAGTCTTTTTGCTTGTGCCTGTAGTTGTTGTTTTTTAGTATCTACTATTTCTACTACTGATTCTTCTGAGCTGATATCTGGTAATATGTTTTGCGGGGGTCTCTTTTTTAGGTTTCCTTTCAACTGTTTATGTGACTCCAATTTCTTTCCTCAGTGTGGCTATCTTTTTCTGGAGCCAATGCTGCCATGGGGGTATTGTGAAATTTAGTTTTCGTTAGTTGTTGATTTTTATTCTTCTTTTCGTGGGTTCGCATAGTTGTTGCTGCTCCACAGTATACGAGCGTGAGAATTTCTTCAATGTCTAGGCAGCCGTTTGATTCCTCAATCCTTTTTCCTTATGAGTTTATAATTATTGCAATGGTGTTTTTGATGTTTTGTGTGTTTTGTGGTCTGGTAATAAAAGGTCTGGATGATGGGTTTGCTCCCTGATATTGGGCGTATAGTTCATTAAATGTTTCATCAATTTGATTAGATGGTTTGCATGTGTCTGTTGGCGGGATTGATGTTTCGTGTTGGGTGTGTCTTATCGACGATTCTGCTGATGAACTTTGTATGTTAGTCAGCATGGTATGTGTTTCGGGTGTTTCTGGTGTGATTGTTTGTGGGTGTGATGTAGGTGAAGCTGATTGTTGTGCTTGTGGTTTGTCTTCATTTTGTATGGCTTCGGCCGCTTGTCTTCTTATAGTTTCTCTTTCTGTTGGGGATATTCTGTTGTTTCGTATTATGACTCGAATTTGGTCTGATAGTCTTTGTTCTGTGATCATTTCCCTAAGTTCTGGATAGATGTTTATAAAGGCCTGTTATAACTGACTTCTATATCCTGTTGTATTTTGTTGGAGATTAGTAACGGTGAAGTAACAGAGGAGTAGGTTTTTGTTAATTTCGTCGGTCCATTTCATCCTCTGTCGTGCTTTACCTGCTAGGGTGGTTGTAGGGCGTATGTTCTGCAAAACACTTCTAGCGGGTTCTAGTCCATTATTCGGTGCTGGGTCGTCATCTGTTGCAAGCTGATCATCACGACGGTTCCGAACAGGAGCAGCTTGCCCTCCTGCCCCGCCTCGATTGCTTCTTACATTTTTTGGAGCAATATTTCACACTACATGGGTTGCTAACCCACATAGCGGTACCAGAGCCCAGTTGGCCGGCTATGCCATTTTCCGCCTCCTACGACGTGGACGTTGGGTTGGAATTTAGGAGGCTTATTATTATTATTATATTATTACAAAACAAAAACTAAAAAAAAAAAAAAAAAAAAAAAAAAAAACGAGAATTTGCTGTTAATAAAAGAAGAGATATTCGTAAAAAAATAAATATTTTAAAACATGTTACGGTTCATGAGAATCTGTTTCAACCTATAACAAAACATTTGCAACAAATTGAAAGTAAATTGGAACCTATTTCAATCAAAGAGATATCAAAATCTCCACTTTGTTAATATTTCAAACAAGAAAAATGTAGCAAACTTTGATAATCAGGAAAGTAATGAAGAAGAGTATTCTGCTAACGAGTATGATGCTGATGAAAAATCTATAGTTTCCGAACCAATCCCTACTGTATCTACATCAACATCAACAGAATTTACTTCACGACTAGTGATATCATAATAGTGTACCACTTTATAAAGAAACGAAGTAAGTTTTTCTGAAAGATTGCAACCGTACACTTTACGAAAATTAATAGTAAGAAGGTTACACAAGATTTATAATGAGGAAGAAAACAAAAACAGCCAGGAATATGAAAAAGAATTAAATAAGTCAATAAGAGATAAATCATTAACCGACTACTATGATCAGTATCATTCTTTACCACAAAAATATATAAAAATTACTAAACGACCCAAACAGTGATAAATCTGATGGTTAAATTTCGGGTTAAATGATAGGGAAATATTAAAAGTTTTCAATAGGTAATAAGAGAATTGATTTTGATGGACCTGATTTAATAATTGCTGGTAAAAAGTAAAAGGTACTAAGGGACTTTACGGTTTGCTTTTAAACAAAATGTAACCTAAGGTACACTAAGGAAGATGGCTAAGGATTATCCCAGATTCATTAAACGAATGCTATTTAAGAAACAATTTTAATCCAAGTTTATCGACTATAACAAGTAATAGTAAAAGATTTAAAAAGATTGTTGAACCAATATGATATATTGAATTACATAACAAAAATTATAGTGACAGTGATGATGATAAGGATAAAATAGGATGTGGAATGAGTATGAACGTTTCAGATAATTCAATCGATTACGTTTACTGGGACGATCCTAATGAATTAGTGGCAAGATTACAATTGTTAGTTGCTTCTGAGTCAGCAGGCAATACAGCCGTTGGAAATGAAATTGTTTCAATTGTAGAAGAATTACGAAAGGCAATTATATATTAGAGTAAAATGTTTGCTACTGAAGCAAAAAAACAAATTGTTAATGAAATACATAAACCGGCAAGAATTAATTTTAAGCGTAGAAAAGTTATTGTTAAATCTTTATTAGATCTAATGCAAGCTGATTTTGTGGATATGAGGGAATATGAAAAGGAAAATCAGGATACAAAATATATTTTAGTGGTAATTAATTGTTTTTCCAAGTATGTATGAACATTTCCCTTAAAATCGAAAACTCCAAAAAGAGTGGCTGAAAATCTTGAAAATGTTTTCAAATCAAACACATCAAAATTAATCTCTGTACAGATTCAGGTGGTGAATTTACCGGCAAAGAGGTTCAATCATTGATGAAAAAAGTACTAGTTGCCCCTATGTAGTTCTTTAGTGAAAAAAAGGCTTCAATTTTTGAACGAGTTAATAGAACACTGAAAGGTATGATGTGGAAAGAGTTTAATATGCAAGCGAACATAAGAATATCAGGTTCAAGCTAGACTAGATAAAAACCGGTCCCTCACTAAATGCATACACATAGAAAACACTCGAAAAATTGGGATGAAACCGGCGAGGTAGCAAAGACAGCATGAAACCTTCTTAAAAACTGTATTCAATGGATTAAAAATGATACTACCACCAAATATCAAGTGGGTGATTATGTACGCATATCCAAGTTTCGAGGAGCATTTGATAAATAGTATAAACCTAATTGGTCAACTGAAATATTACTCATTAAAAAGTGCAACTTACCAATCCAGTTACATACTTGCTACAAGATGAAACTAATCAAGATATTAAAGGAGGATTTTATGAACTTCAGCTTCAAAAAGTGAAATATTCATACATTTTTTTAGTTGAAAAAGTGTTAAAACGAAAGGGTAAAAAAGTTTTTGTAAAATAGTTAGGTTTTGATAATAAGCATAATAGTTGGATATCTAACGATAATATTGCATAAATAAAACATATTTTATGAGTACATAGCATTTTTATTTACTACCTATACACTCTTCAAGAATTCCTCTTAAACTATTTACACCACATATATAATAAACAAATTAATATCTCCAGTGTAGACTAGGTTGGTTAATACAACATTTAGTTTTAAGTAAACCATATAAAATTAGTACACTTATTGATAACCTTTAACCTATTATGCATCATCACATAAAATAACAACGCAATATTTTTATTGATAATCTTTAACCTTTTAAACGCTATCACATACAACAACAACAAGGCATAAAAGTAAACAATATAAAATTAGTACTCTTATTGATTACCTTTAACCTATTATGCATCATCACATGCAATAACAACGCAATATTCTTATTGATAACCTTTAACCTTATCACACACACACAACAACATGGCATTTTCCTAAATTTTAAGGAAATTTCTCGTCTATAGCACCCCAACCTACGTAACTCTTATAACATGGCATATATGCAAACTCCCTAAATCTACTAATTTAGATCTGGCAAAGCAGCATTTGCAGTACCCTCCTGCTTACCCTTAAAAACCTACCCTCACCCACCCCCCAACAATTACATTAAGGCCCTACACAAGAATTATTTCTTTAGAAATAACCTTCAAATTAATCCAGGTCAATACTTCTTCGGCTCATGGATCGATGCTGATGGAAAACATGCCATCGAGCAAAAAGTGGTCCAGTATCCCGCTAGCTATACTACTGACAGCATTGAAACGAGCGTGCTGAAGTGTCTCATCACACTGGCGCGACAGATAGCGGTCCGTGCTTATCTTCCCAAAAATAAATCAATTTTTGTTTATATAATCATATTTCTAACACGGCCAATTCTGACACGGACTTCGCTCTCGAAGTCATTCTATTCGGAATCGGCTATTGAATATCAGGAAGGAATTCTTCATTGCTATCCATCAAATGTAATATTCTGAGTAGTCAGTTGTTATTATAGGAATTGGTGTCTTAATTAGAGAGGTTTCTTTAAAACGAACCCAGCTACTACTCTATTAGCTAATCAATTTACTCATAACCTTCCATACTTTCAATACTCATTCATTACAAACAGCATTTTTTTTTCAATCTTATATGTTACATATTACCATGCTTTCAATATTTACATATTACTAACAGTGCAAAGCGTCCATGCTTTCAACACTCAAATACTACAACAGTGCAAAGCGTCCATTCTTTCAACACTCAAATAATACAACAGTGCAAAGCATCCATGCTTTCAACACTCTAAAACAGTGCAAAGCGTAAAATAATATAATCTTGCTTTCAACACTCAAATACTACAACAGTGCAAAGCATCCATGCTTTCAACACTCTAAAACAGTGCAAAGCGTCCATGCTTTCAACACTCAAATACTACAACAGTGCTCAGAATGACCCAATAACAAAATATGTCATGTATGACATAATGACTAATTTAGCCAAAACAAAACAATTTTAACCTGCAATAAATAAGTAAAAAACAACAGCAGCCTTGCAAACAAAAGCGACAATATTTATCACTTCGCCTGAATAAATACCGATCAATATTTTTTTTTTGACAAAAACTTTCCTGTATTTTTATTTGTTATGCAATTAGAAAAACTTATTCAAAATTAAAATTTAAACGGTGTGACTAACATTTTAAACCAACCATTCTGTACCAATGTATTTACCAGTAATAAACAGATCATTAAAACTTATTCAGACAATTTCAGACCATAAAAACTTAATTAAACTTAAATCGCTAAGGAATAATGCAGAAAATACTTGTTTTACTAACAATCACTGTATGATGCGTGATGAGGTGTACTGGTGTTTCCCCATCTTCCCAACAGAGACGGCGAATGCAGATTCTGTGGGGAAGACGGGGAAACACCAGTACACCTCATCACTGAGTGCGCCGAGACGACAACCATTCGTGCCATGAATTTTGGTACGACTGATATTGGAGATGGAGAACTACCCTCTATAAAACCGTCCCAGATACTGGTTTTTGTCAAGGCCCTGGGACTGTATGATGAGTTATGATTCAAGAAAGGGGGACACAATGGATCTGTAAGGTCGAAGTGATTAACCCCCCTCCCACTCATTCTAAATTCTAAAATTCTAACAATTACTGTAATATTTCCCTCCGTAACTTTATACAGGCTATCTGTTTGGGCTCTAAAACTGCTTAATGTTCCAACTGCTTAATATAAACGCTGCAATGCTCAATCTAAATGCGGCAATGCTTCTGAGTTTTGCGACATGACGCCGTGATTCATTTTCTTTAAAAATTTACTTTATTATACTCAACTGATTAACTGAAATATTAACTTTTCGTACTCTTCTAAAGCCACAAACAGGCAACCAATAATTTCGATTTGTAAACCTAATTAGAACATGTGTACTTATCTTATTCAAATGCACTCTCCAAGTTTCACCATGCCACTCAAAAGCCTATTGTGGTGTAAGCTCTATCCCACTTCTGATTTTAGCAATTAAATAATAAAAACACAGAACCTTTCCGATACACTACAATTCAACACATTTAATCAACTATAAATCACAAATAATACGTCAGGAAACTTTAATAAACACAGACAGCATTGAAACGAGCGTGCTGAAGTGTCTCATCACACTGGCGCGACCGACAGCGGTCCGTGCTTATCTTCCCAAAAATAAATCAATTTTTGTTTATATAATCATATTTCTAACAATATGCTGTTAATGTCCACAGCGAGTTGATTTCATGATCAGATAAGTTTAACGTTATATCATCATATTCAATTATGCTCATCAATTTGAGCCTCATATATGGCTTATTTCATGTCTTATTAATAATCGTGATTTATATTTTCTTCGGATTTCAGGTTCTGCTTGTTTTTTTTATTAGTCGGTTTGTTTTTATTAGTTTATTAGTTATTAGTCACAGACCTTCAACAAAAAAAAACAACAAACAAAAGACATCGATTAATGAGTTACTTTTTTCCTGTATTGTAACGGGGAAATTTGGAGGGTCGGTTGATGAAGAAATAATACAATTTATGTTCTTCGTGTATTTCTCGTGTAACTGTTTTCTACGATGACTAGATAATAATTATACAAATGATTTTTTAAATATATGGATGGGTCTTTATGCACCAATGCATATGGATGGTTCCTAGCACCAAGTTAATTTGCACAATATATAATAAATAATAAAATGTATATAAAATTTTAAGCCACAGGCTGCCCCCGCCATTCGCGAATATTAATATTGCATAATGTATAAAAAAATTACTTAAGTCCGTAGAGATTTTTTACCCGCATACCATATTTATTTAATAAAATTGGTAGCGGCGTCATCTACAAGATATGTGGTTGAACGCATTGAATGTTAATAATTTTTACTACATTATTTACTCTAAAATATTTCCATGTAGTTCAGCAATTTAACAGCAAATAATCAATAACATAATATATTTTGTTTCAGTTACGTATGTTTTAATCGATGTCTTTTTTTTAATGAAGATCTATGACTTAAACTAATAAAAAAGACAGAACATGAATCCCACGAAAATTTAAATCAAGAATATAGAGCAGAAAGTTCAAGAACTCTCTATTTTCTTTTGTAATAGGGTTTAAAAACCAAGTTTTAAAAAGGTGTTCCGTATTCAAAATTAGCCCCTAATCATATACAGGGTGTCCCATTTTGGTTGAAATCATATGGTATCTCCGTGAAGATAGAAGGGTGCGGTTTACACAAACCTATGCAACTTTTTGTCAAACGGAAGATGCTGTCAACAAAATTTTCATAGCCCTCTTCATTTCTGAGCTACAGGGTCTTTTCGAGAATTTTTCAATTTGGGACACCCCCCGTATCTCCGTTTTATGGATGATATCGAGAAGGTAAACTGATTCTTGTAGAACTTTTTACGTAGAATGGAGTGGCGTAGTCTGTTTTTCTACGAAAAAACTATTTTTGAAAATATGTACTAAAGTTATGTTGGTTCAAATATATATATATATATATATATATATATCACTCTATATTTATTTTCACTATTTACTGCAATATTAAAAATATATAATTTTCTTATTATAAAATAGACATACACATATTAAAATTTTATTTGGAATTGATATATTTTACTTTTGAACTGTTACCACTGAACCTCTGAATATATTTTTCTCTTTTTTATAACGGAATTTATTATAATGGGATAGGTTTGCAAATATCTAAAAGCTTGCATTATTAAAGCATTTTCCTGGTGTTCGACATCGTATTAGTTGCCACGATATATTTCACATTTCAAAAATCCCCAAAATCAGAAATCGAGAACGGACAAATCCGGGAATCAGGGAGGCCATCATATGGGTATATTGGTTCCAATTCATTGATTTGAGAAATAATAATTTAACAAAATTCGAATATTTTCGTTGTATGTTAAGTTGTGAGGGGGAGCCCCATCTTGGCTGAAAGTATATTTCACGTAAATTAGCTAAAGGAATATTTAAAAGTTCCGATACGATAACTTCCAAGATTTACAAATAGCGGTAGAGATTTAAGTTTCTCTAATATACAAAGAATTAATTGGTGACTCTCAAAATAAAACAAGAGACAGATAGCAGTATTACTTTTAAGAATTCTTTAGTTTCTTATATTATCAATCATGGCCTACCAATAAATATGATCTTTAAATATATTTTTTTAAATATTGCTTTAAGTAATGAAAATAAATATAGAGTGTTATATATTTTTGAGAAGCTTATGGCAAGCCAAATAATATGATTTATAAATATACAGGGCGTTCCATTTAAGAAAACATAACTTTAGTTCATATCTTTAAAAATATTCTTTTCGTAGAATAACAGACTACGCCACTGTATTCTACATAAAAAGTTCTACAGTAAACACTTTTCACCGTCTCAATACCTTTAACAATAACAGAGATATAAGGGGTGTCCCAAATTGCAAAATTTTCGAAAAGACCCTGTAGCTCAGAAACGAAGAGTGTAGCAGCCTAAAATAATTTCTTATTTTTGCGCTACATCTCTAGCTGAACTTAAGTAAAATAATGCTCATCCCTAGTTTGTACCGCTGCAATTTTGGTTGTACCGTGAATGCCGTTCGATGTGGTGGCGCAGGGTTGCCATTTATATTATTAGTTTAAATTATTCCTTAAATGATAACTTTCCTGGACTTTCCTCATTTCGAGCACAATTTGGTGTGTGTTGATTTTTTGTCTTCAGAAGATAATCTCTGGCAGAATTTTAACGTTTACTCGGATTTTTGGTAGAGATGGGCGCTTATTGGTAAAAAACCGGTTATAGGTTAACCGGAATTATCTTTAAAAAATAATAACTTGACAAAATTAACCGACACAAATTAACCGGTTAATCAAATAACCTAACCTAGCAAAACTAAATATTTAGTTTTCCTATAGGTTTACTTACCTCTACACCCCATAGGTTTAGTTCAAATTTAGATAATAAACTTAGTTAAATCTCATGATTAAATAGAGATTGTAGCAATGTAAGTATGTATATGTACAAAATGAATTTAATTAAAAATGCTAAACTATGTAAAATGATTTATTTAACAAATAAATGATGACCTTGGGGTAATTAGATAATTTATTTGTTCCAAAATAGTTTTGTCACAGATAATTTATTTATTCCAAAATAAATTATCTAGTGACCCTAAGAAAACAAGCTTATTGGCGTGATCTGAAGTTAGGCGACTTCTACGATCTGTACATATGTTATTAAGTAAAGAAACTACCCGTTCTGATGGAACAGATGCTCCTAAAGTCATTAAATATTTCAGTGCCAACTTGCTTGTTCCTGGAAAAGCATTTTTATTTTCAATCCAATATTTAATTGGATCACTTTCACGTAGTAAAAAGGGTTGGTCTAAATATAATTTGAATTATGTCGGAAAGTTTCCCGATGTTTCTGAAATCAATTGGTTGGATATGGAAGCAACGTCTTCATGTATTTTGCCACTTTTTTGGGTGGACATGGATATGATATTAAAACTAGTAATTACGTAACGTTCAAATAAACCACACAACTCACAAGTTCTACAATCTACAACCAAGTTATTTTAATCAAATACCAAAGAAAAATAAGAAGACTGAATGAATAAATAATTAATAATCAAACGAACTTACCTGAAGTGAAGTTCGATGTTAATTATATGAAGCGTCCATTCCGAATGTATCACTTTACCACGTAGTACGCCCCTGTCGTGCTTATGTTCACTATATTGAAAGTTTTTATCTCGTATCCCGGTTCCCTGGACTTGTTGCTGTAACTATTTCTCATTTATTTAGATTTTTAATGATAATCGCAAAAACCAAATTGGGAAAAAGAAAAGGGCGGACGGGAAGTGATACATTCGGAATGGACGCTTCATATAATTAACATCGAACTTCACTTCAGGTAAGTTCGTTTGATTATTAATTATATTTCATTAAAAAAATACTCTACGCCTCTACTTGCCAGAGACGGTATGCCATATACCAAAGAAAAACCGAATTGAACCAAAAAGAAGTTAAAAAGGAGGAAATCAACAGGACTTATGAAGCATGGCAGAGATTGTGGGAGAAGAACAGGAGAGTAGGGGTCGCTGGACTGTGCGACTTATTAAATCGGTGAAAACCTGGACACAAAGGGAACACGGGGAAATAAATTATTACTTGACCCAGTTTCTTAGCGGCCACGGCTATTTTTTATCGTATCTTGAAAAAATGAGGAAGGTAACATCACCAGTATGCCTTTACTGCGAAGGTTATGACGACGCAGAACATACCTTTTTTTACATGCGAGAGGTGGAGCGTATACAGAAGGAATTTCGAGGAAGAAATTGAAGGACAATTATCCCCCAATAACATCGTCCAAAAATGCATCAAAGCCCTGAAAACCGGAACCGCATATCAAGGTATGTGGAAAAGATACTAAGGGAAAAGAAAAATAACCGCTGATACCATAAACAGAAGCGAGCCCGAGGGCGATAAAAAACGGACTAGTCTCGAAATAATGTGCTAAACGGTCCCGAACTAGAGTTCAAGACGTAAAAGGAGGTGCTTTAGTCGGTATTTATTAAGAGAGCCCAACACTTCGTGCGTAAATTGCATTTCACCTCCTTACAAAAAAAAATTATTAAAAAATACTCACACACCCTGAGTATTTTTTCCAATAAAAGCTTATTTAGCATAATTTTTTATTAAACTATTCATGTATAAGTAGAACATTAACCATAGAAACAAAAATTATTATAACTAATACAATTAACTATATGCTATTAAACTTATAGCCTAAACCTATTTTGTTTGTTTACCAAAAAATAAAGTAACCTAGTTGTTTAACATAAAATAAAGTAATGAACGAAAACACTAATTCTTATGTCTGCGCCGATGCTATAATTATTTTTGCAAACTGGGTGTTATCGCATATCGGCTTGTTATAAAATTGTGTGTTGTGAGTTTGTTCAGTCCATCCTGCTGTTTGCATGATGCACTGAACAGAAAGTCCCTGCCTATGTGCACTCGATGTAGAAGCGTGTCTAACCAAGTGCGGTTTAAATTTATTAATATCTATTCCCGCTTCTTTTAGAGAACTCTTCCCGCTTCTTTTAGACTTTTGTATGTTAAAAACAAGAAGTCCTGATCTGATTTTCGATAGCTCATAGTTTTTTCTTTATAGGTTATTAATGTAGATTCCACACAAAGAACAGGGTTATCCAGGAAAAACGGTATTTTTAAACAAGGTTGAATTTTATGCAAGCCGGAAGTTTTAATTGTGTCTGTTATAAAAATTTGCAAACCTGCTGAATTCTCTAAAATATTTGATATTCGGATTAAAGATATTGTTTGCACTCTGTGACCTGTTACGAGTGATAAAAGTGTGACTAATTTATACGTTAACTGCTTGAGTGTTAGATTTTCGTTTGGGCCCAGATCTTTAAAATAGTTTATGACCTGTGCAGGGTTCCAAGTGTTATTGTATTTAGGTGCCGACGGGTTTATTTTTGAAATTACCTTCATGAAACGCGATACTCTTGAGTCGGTTTCAATATGATTTTGCAGAATCAAGCTTAAAGCAGATTTATGTGAGTTCATTGTACCGTATCTGTAGTTTTTTGTTTCTAAAATGTTTTGGAGAAATTGTATAACGTGTGAGATGGTAGGATTATATAACGATATTCCGTTTACATGGCAGAATTCCCACCAAAGTTTATACGTTGACTCGTATTGTTTGATTGTCGACGGGGTTATTGATTTTAACATTGTATTGATCGCACATTCGGGTATTTGTTTTTGCTTAAAGCCCTCGGCGATAATTTTGCAGCCACCAGGATAAGGCTTTTTGCAAGAGGATGTTGGTCTCTGAAAGGAGAAAAAAGAAGATTATCATTTGGCCCCAAGTAAATTTCTTTTTGTTTGAGTTTCTCAAAAAGAGGGTACCAAGGTTGGCTAGGCCACCATGGCACTACTAGTATTCCTTCGGCTTTATCTGCTATAACTTTGTTGAGTGTTCTAAGAATTAGAGAAAAAGGTGGAAATGCATAAAAACACGTAAATTTATTCCACTGTAGCGTAAATGCATCTACTGCTAAAGAATCAGGGTCTGGTTTCCAAGACACGTATTTTTTACATTTGTGGTTAAAACTTGAAGCGAAAAGGTCAATGTCTGGGTGTCCGAATTCTGATATTATTTGTTTAAAAAATGATTGAGATAAGGACCATTCGGTATCTAATGACGCTTGTGTTCTAGACGCTTTGTCAGCCTCGTAGTTTTCTGATGATGCAATGTATGATGCGAACAGCCAGATATTGCGCTTTTCGCACCATTGCCAGATTTCTTTTGCAAGATGTGCCAGATTTTTATATTTAATGCCACCCATTTTGTTTATATACGATAAAGCCGTTGTATTGTCAGTTCGTATTAAAATTGATATGTTATTCGTATTTTTAGCAAAACATTTTATGCCATAAAAAATTGCTAATAACTCTAATTCGTTTATGTGTTTATTTCTATGTGTTTCATCCCACCAGCCTTTGGCTGTGTGGTTACTTGAACATGCGCCCCAGCCTGTTAAAGACGAGTCCGTAAAAATAACCATATCAAAGAAATCAAATTTTACATTATTTTTGGCCCCTAAGATGCTATTAAACCACCAAAGAAGATCTTTAAGTGCCTCTGCACCCAATTTCATAGTGGCATTATAATTTTTGTTATGTACCTCGAGAGCGATGTATTTGTCCCTTTCAAGTGCCTTAGTATATAACCAGCCATATTTTATGGCTGGGCAAACAGATATTAAAATACCACAAAGCCTTGCGACATCGCGTATTTTATGAACCTTATTGATTTTTTGAAATTGTTGGATGTAATTTCTAATTTTGAGTCGTTTTTCTTCTGGTAATTCAAGCAACATTTTTTCACTATTATAAATAAATCCAAGAAAAGTTTGTTTAGTTTTTGGTGTTATTCTACTTTTCTTGTAATTTATGAGAAATCCTAATTTTTCTAGAATCTTTATTGTGTACATGGTATTGCTTTGGCATTCCTCATATGTATTTCCATAAATTAAAAAATCATCGAGATAAATTACACAACATATATGTTGTTTCCTAATAGTCCTTACAACAGGTTTAAGTAATTTTGTAAAGCAATAGGGTGCAGAAGACAGGCCAAATGGTAGGCAAGTAAATTCATATAGTTGATTTTTATATGAAAACCTTAAATATTTTCTATGATTTTTGTTAACGGGAAGCAAAAAATAGGCATCTTTTAAATCTATAGTTGTCATAAAGCAACCGTTTTGCAGTAATTTCATGGCTGTTCTAAAATCCTCCATTTTAAAATGTGATGCCTGTACAAATGAATTGAATTCGCGAAGATTTAAAATAAACCTTTTTTCTCCATTTGGCTTGTCTCTGAGAAAAATTGGAGAGATAAATTGATTTCTTGTATTAATGCATTTTTTAATGGCCCCTATGTCTAGTAATTTTCCTATGGCTAGCTTTATAAAATGCTGGTCTTGTTGACCAAATTTTTGCATAGGGACTTTTCTTTGATAAGGCATTTGCCTAAGAGGAATGGAATAACCATTTAGCCAAGCTAATAATAATTTGCTTGATGTAATGCTTTGCCACTCTTGTCTGTAATATCTCAAACGGCCTGCCAAAACTGTGGTACTTACGTTTATTTCCTCTTCCTGTATTGTCGGTGATCTGGGTTCGAGAAGTGGCCCTTCTGTGATCCCATCGGCTCTCGTCGTCGATAGGACGGGCGAGCCCTGTTTAAAGGATTGTTAGTATTACGGCTGGTGTTGACCCCCCCCCTTTTCTTGGGGTATTTATTATAGGCCATAGGTGTATATTGCACTTTGGTTTGGGATGTTGAGGGTGCGGATCTTAGGTCTTTACTTGTCCTTTCTAGGGTTTTTGCCTCTTTAACTTTTTCAGTTAGGTCTGTGCCAAACAGGAAATTTATTGGTTTAGTTTTTTCCACAGCCTCTTTCACCGATTTACTCAAGCTTGGGGATATCAGATTTCGTCTAACCATTGTTATATTGTATTGCAAATCTGTCAGAATGCGCCCCGAGTCACTTAAGTATTCTAGTAGGTTTTCTTTTATTTCCTTTGGAATCCTTTTATTAGTTAATAAAACCTCCATTCCCTTTGAAAGAGCAACTAGACCTTTGGCTAATTGGGTTTGTTGGCCTTGCAAATTTTTATCTCTGTTTGAGTTAGGAGGAGACAAAATGCTTAAGATTTCTGGGTTTACTTCTGGTGGAGCCATGGCTTGACAGTTAGAGGGAAGCACATATTTATTTAACAATGAAAGTTTTTCCTCCCTTTCTAGACCGTTTATTAAGAGATGGTTCCATCTAGAAGTTAAGGCTGGATGGAGGACAGCATTTTCCCCAGGGTTTTGCTCTGGATCCTTCCCTAGAATCTTTATAAGGTCCTCTGATATGTCCACATCGTTATGAATTTGGAATACTGGCGACGCTGCTATATTAGGTTCCTCATTTATAGGGTGTTCAATGGAAGCCACATCTCGCAGATTGTGATCATCCAATTCGAGTACGTGATTCGCCGAACCTTGAGAGATTCGATCTTCACTGTTTTGTCGAGATATCGAGCCTCTCTGCCTGCGATTATCTCTTTGAAGGTTTTGGGAATGTCGTATCTTTAAGCTGTTTGATCTGGACCTTGATCTGGTTCTTGATCTACGACCACTGTTCCATGATCTGCGATCATCTGACCTTGAACGCTGTCTGTGCCCGCGTTTCTTTTTGTGTATTTTCCGTTCTAGTTTCTTAATTTTTTTGAGTATTTGAGCTTTTTCTCAGTATTTTTGAGCTCCTTATTAGAGATTTCATTACCCGAATCACTAGATTCGGAGACCATTTTTACTGAAATGTGCTAAAAAAACAAAAAAAAATAGTTGTAGGTTTTGTACTTACATTTCTTGAATCCAAATATTAATCCAAATAAGAAAATACACACCTTATAATCACATACACACACCGTTTACTTGGAAAAAAGTCTTGAATCAGCGGTTTGATTCCCGCGCCGTGTCGATAATTTCGATGAAATTTGATCCGGTGTTTAAGCGGAAAGCACTAAAAGGCGAATAAGAAATAGTTACAGCAACAAGTCCAGGGAACCGGGATACGAGATAAAAACTTTCAATATAGTGAACATAAGCACGACAGGGGCGTACTACGTGGTAAAGTGATATAGAGGAATGGACGCTGAAATATAATGAAAGATTATCTTCATTCATTACTTGAAGTTACCTTCATTTTTGTATTCTTAGTCTAAGCTTCAAGAGAGACTTCAAACTGGGTGAAACTGGGTGAAATCATGGAAAACTTTTGAAGAACCGTTGAAAATCCGTTAAAGTCGGAAAAGTAAGTAAAAATTTAAACATAGAATTTAACACGTTAAGCACCGGGTGGCATTTCACTGGTGCCTCACTTTAGTGTACCCCTGGGACCGCGTGATATCACAATGATGCCACACAGTAAGATATGATTTCGGACGCCGAGGCATCAAGGGGATTGCACGCTGCTGTGTAAATGGAGTCGGTTTTGAAAATCTGTGGTCCAAAGGGTACATGCATGTTAGCGGGTTGGGAAAATTTTAGAACCTATATATTACAGTCTAACAAGGGAAACATGACACAAACACCTTCAACCTCGAAACGTATACATTTGTAAGCTACATCACTTAACTTAAAAAGCTCAAGGTTACCAATATTATCAACTTTAAAAATACCCAGGTCAGATAAGTTACACGGAGTTGTATAAAAATCCTGTTTCATAGTATTATTTCTGCCCACTATGTAAAATATATTTTCATGCAAGCCAAAATTTTCCATTTTTAGTCAGTAATTATTAGGTGAATTATTTTTTAATACAAATTCAGAAAAGTGCACAGTTTGATACTGTTCGGTAAATATAAAATTGTTATTATTTAGGGTTTTGGAGGGTTAAGAAATGAATATACCTATCATGATTTTTTTTAATACCAGAACTCCTGTATAAAATAAAAATTGCCTGTATTCAGTGGCTTTCCAGCATTTTCCCTCATTTAAGCTCCGTGGTTTTCTATTACATTCCGAAGGTAATTGAGCTGAGATTCTAAGTAATAATTCTGATATTCTGGATATTTTTAAAAATAATATTTTTGTTAAGGGTTTACCATGACACCACAATAATAATAGCTTTTTCACAACACCCAAACACACCAAATGCATATGAGGACCTTAGAAGTCAAGGGATACAAGTGCATTTTTTTAAGTTTGGAGATAATCGATTTCAAAGTATGGCTATCAGCATTTCCACCAGATCGTTCCACCGGATCGTTTCGAAATCGTACTCAAATCGGTTTTCTTACACTTTGTTAGCATGCGCGGACTTCGAATAGTTTCGTGACGGTGCAAAAAGTATCAACGTTGGAACGCTTTGTGGATTGTTTTCGGGACTGTCAAAAGTGTCAAGCGTGCGTGTATCGATCGGTTTTTTTGTTTTTGTTTAGAATTTCATAACATAACCCTATTATTTTTGTTTGCAATTTGCAATAATAATAATTATTATTCTTGAAATGGAAAATCAGAATCCAGTAATTGTTAAGTGTTGTTTCAACTGTATACTCACTGACTCACTTACATATCCCCTCTTTTATGATCCTGTTATGCGTATTTTCCTGTTATTTCATTGCAGTGGTCGAATCCTTGATCATTATTTTATAAATAAAAAATTAATTAAAATTTCTGAACGATTTACTCCACACAAACTCACAAGCCAAAGTATAATGCACACATATTCGGATTCGCAAAAAATAACCAAGACAGAAGCATCAGCCGGCCGCCGGACTAGCATCAGCTGTTAAAAATCAATAATCCCTGCCAATATGCTTTAATGCGCAAGTCAACCCAAACAGTTCTCAATTTGGACCATGTACCGAAATTACCGTTCTGAAATCATAACTAAATGATCCCAAGGAAGGTTGGTACGCAAATAGGATCGCCAGATAACCGTCAAATCTCGGTTGGAACACATTTGAATTCCTGCGCACGAGCGTGATCGTTCGGTGACGGTTCTGCGGCAGGTTGGAACAGACCTATTGTTATGATTTAGTTAGTCACAATTTTTATCAAAAATGTTGTACAAAAGGAATTTGTTTACGAGGTTGCACTTGTACCCATTGTCTTCTAAAAAAAATTGATTTATATTTAGTGCACCTCAAACGCCAGAGGAAATTCAGCTAGGTAAATGAAAAAATCTTTAATTTATGTGATTATGTACACGTACAAATACAAAAATTAGTGCTATCTGTCTCATACAGGGTGTCAGGCTCATCAGAATTCAATTCTTCTGGTATAATGCGCTGTTCGTTTGTTAAATTCGGACGTTCATTTTGTGGACATGGCAAATTTTTAGTCGTGGTAGACTGGCGGCACAAATTGAGTA
The DNA here is from genome assembly GCF_002938485.1 of Sitophilus oryzae. Taxonomy (NCBI): domain Eukaryota; kingdom Metazoa; phylum Arthropoda; class Insecta; order Coleoptera; family Curculionidae; genus Sitophilus; species Sitophilus oryzae. The sequence goes on along the minus strand of NW_022145749.1, from coordinate 4,298,277 downwards.
GTATCAGATTTGCATATTTTGCTTGTTTCAACAAAGGCTTTTTTGTTTCCGTGGAAAGATCTTTTAAAGTACATGGTTTTCCCTCAGACTAAACTTCATATAATAAGTTTTAAAGTCACTGATGCTTAAGCTTGTTACATTTAAAAAAAAAATAAAGTGTCTGGATATTCTTTCTCAAATCGCAGCCAGTGCATGGTCCTTATACCAGGAACAGTGTTTTTGAAATAGGTTTTCAATGTATCGACATTAATAAAATCGTTGTCCTTCATCCTAACACACATAAAATTTGAACTTGTTTTAGCAATCAGTTCTTCCCAGTACTCAGGTATAAAAAAGTCCCTGTCAGTTTTTTTTCTTCCTCATCTCAATAAGGCCAAAATTTGTATCGCATTCATTAAACGAATGGCCAGAAATAAAAAATCTGTGATCCACGGTTTTTATATGCGTCTTATTGATAATATAGTAGTTACTCTTATTTTGACCTCCGCAATTATCACTGAACGCCGTAATATGCGTTACATGTTCAAGATGCTATTTCCTGGCATGCCATGTAAACATGTATGCCACGCCAGTTTTAATATTATGAATGCAGAAATTATACGTCCATAACTGGCGCAGATAGTATGCTTTAGATGTGTGAACTGCAGGTGTCGGTAACATTTTTTGCAAATCGAAGCAAATTACAACATGCGTTTCATCCTCAACCTCTCTAAAACAGTTTTTAGTAGTTATTACAGCAGTTGCTCTGCGTAGGTGCAAATCCTTCTCAGTATTCGCTTTTTTTCTTGCTTCTTCTTCGCCGTGTTCCATGACAATTTGCAATTTATCACAAACAGCGCATGTATCGGTTAATGGTCTATGGAAACTCAAGTTAAATTGGGTATTAAAAATAAGCCTATAAAAGCTGCCCTTTTCGGGTTGGACATTTTTGTGCTACACAATTTTCCTGATACAACTTGTACATTTTAGTGACGGTGAGGCCAGGGTTCAAATATTTTTTATTTGGATCCTTATGACGAGAGTGACTAACATACCTAGGAAATTTGTTCTTTTATAAGATCAATTTTATCATGAGATATTTTGTTCCCTGGCATTCGTTTGCCTCTTTTTTCTCTTGGAGACACGCCAGTTGGAATATCTTTATTATTATAATATTATTTTTTTTAGTGACTAATACTTGGATGCGTTTGTTTGAAACATCAAGCGTTTTCAAAAAAAATCCTTGCAAACTCTATGACCTAATAACTTGTATACACATCAAACATTCTTGGCATATATGTTCATACAACGGTATCTAATTCAATCTCCTCAATTTCCCGTAAATACCTGTTTCATGAAATGTGACTATGGAAATATCCTTGATTGGTTACTTTATCCATTAATTCTGAAATGGTAGCTTGAGCATAAATAAATAATGGTGGTAAATCATAATTCACGGTGTTAAGTGTGCTGAGTGTGTCAGTTGTTGAACACATCCATGTCAATTTTGCTGGACTTTGAGCCGCATACCCAGCGAAACTTTGTCGAGAGCAAGAAAAACGGTGTAAAGCCGAGCCTGTCCTCTTGTAGCCCTCTGTTTGCACCAACCAGTCCTCTCCTGTCAAAGCTGTTAAATTTTGAAGAAGACTTTGAGCTAAATTACTATCTCTATTTATAAACCATCCGATTGAATTTCTGAGTTTTGAGGCTCTTTTTAAGAGCAGAACCTTTGTCTCTGTTTTCCCATGGTTGCAATATTGCCGTACTTTCTGAAGTCTTAGAACCTAAATAGGCCTTGTATGGTCCTCTGGAATGTTGATAATGATCCAATCCCTTAGGCACTAAAGTAGAAATGTAGAGGTTTCGAGGGAAAGGCTCTTCACACCCCCGGCAGAAACCGTCTTGCTTCACTATATTTGATAGTAGTTCCAAGGGATGGGGAACAGTTGCACCATAAACTCTAGCTCCCCAGGACAGCAATCTGAGTTAATCTGCATGTTCTGATGAACATGTCCAAATTTGATGATGAGGATCATTAAGCCCTAATCGGCAAAGGGACTCCAATGTGTAGATTTCACTCCGTGTGATGATCACATGAATAAAGGCTTCCATTTTTCGAGAAAATACATTTCTAATGGTTTTCGAATTTTGGAACAGTCCTATTAGGCTTCGAATGATTCCAATATAAGTTGCCGAAATATATTCGCTGAAAAATCTCGGAAATAAAGGTTTTATTGATTTTAAGTATTCCACAAGTCGGTCCTCCTGGTCAGCGAAATAATCAATAGATGATCTCACCAATTGGTTTTTAACTTCATGAAACTTTTTTTATCAGATTCTTCTTGATTTCGTCCTTGATAAGGGTTAGTGGATTTAAACCTCCCGGAAGGTTAATTGACATTGGATCTTCTAACAGCTTTTTGAAGGAGGTTAAGTTTTGTCTTCTCAATCTGGGATGTCCTACCTTTGCAATAAAAGCGTCCAACCAAGGTGGACAACTGTTACTCACAGTCTTCCAAAAGGATAAACTCTCAGTCAGAGGATCAGGAAAATGTCTTATTAGAAATCTCGTCAAGGACATACCATAGGCTCCTCCCAAGCAGGGGTCTAAATAAAGTACTGCAATTTTGAATTCCACTGAGTCTAGAAGATCGGAACTTTTTATATTATGTGATGGAGCAGAACGAAGGGCTGGATTGTGCAAGTTCAACAAATTTCTGCCAAAATTTCCTAAAAAGTTGTAATGAACTATAGCATTAGTCGGACTCGTCGAGAAATGAGCTATTGTTAATGCGTTAGTTGTGCTGATAGTTGATAAAGTATTCGCCAATGTAGGAAGTTGATCATTGGTGACACAAGTAACTCTGGACCACCTCTTAGTTTCTAAACCCTTAATATTCCCCCGATAAATAGGAATCTTACCATAAATTAAAAAATCAGTTGTTTGAAGAGCTTCATCTTTGTTTATAATGAGCCCTAACTTTTTTGTACCTTCAAATATATGTCGCATAATGTCATGATTGTTATTTACAATATTAGTTAGTTCAATAAGAAGTTCTGAGGGTTCCCTTGTTGGTCTCACCTTATATTGTGTACAAATTACTTGATTGTCACCCTGAGCCAATATCTTAATCTTTGTATTTCTATTTAATGATTCTCGACGAATGACTAAAAGGTTTACGACACTCAACCTTTTGCCTTTAATCCTTCAAGACCTTCAGCTTGTCCGTTCCATGTTACAGTTTTGTTCACCTTTTATTGATTAATGTATCACCTGAGACGAGACATAAGATCTGGTCGACCGTTATAATAAATGAGACTATTCTCAAAAAAAAAAAGAATGTGTTCTGAAATTAAATTAGGGTATCCGAGGAATTGGCCCATTACTTTGAAAACTGGACTATTAGCAGCATGTCTTTGATGGTTACTCCACTTAGTGTAGTCTATATGGTTTGCAACACATATATGTTCATAAGAGTCAAATCCTTGTCCGGTAGAGTTATTCATCAATTTTTTTATGACAGGTGTTAGATCATCTGCCATCGTGAGACCTTTAAATAGGGGAACATAAAACGTTTTTATTAGGTACTCAGTCACAACAAAATATTCCCTCAATCTCCAAGATATAAGCGAAAAGAATCGGCCTTTGATCTTCACCTCCCTTTCTTTTCCTTTCAAACCGATAACTAAATCTTCCAATGTGAGTCCGTCTTCGTCTACAGATTGTAACAATTCTTTCCAGTTGGTTGCTTCAGAATTTAAAAAGGTTTGAAGCACTTTTTTGGAAGGAATTGGGCTCTTTTTTTGTGATCGGACATGATTGATAACTTCAGATCTATTCATCGAGTGACTCTTGTCAGCATATATAATCGATGGATCAATCACATCAGGTATATCAAAACATTGGAGCAGAGGTAACTCATTCCAATGAGGCCCAAAATCAAAGATTTGTTTGGTGTAGGCCTTGTTTGATTTTTTATGTGTGGGTGAAGAGGATTAGAGATTGACACCTTTGATAGATCAACAAACCACTTCTTAGTTTCCTTAAATTTAGCCTCTAAAACATACGTCAAATATAACATTCAATAATATATTCAAAAGGATTTCAGATAGGTAGTTATTTTTTTATTTAAATTCTAGTTTTATTATACACAAATATACACACTTTAATATAAGTACACAAACAACCAACACGAAAAGGTCCAAACGGGCCTGGAAATAGTGTAAAAGAAACTTAATATAGACATGAGCTTTCAATGAAAATTTAACACAAAAAATATTACAACACTTAAAAGACAAAAAAATACAATTAAGATATATCATACTTATTAACTAAAGAGATGTCAATTTATAAAAACATATTTCCTATAATTATATTTTTCAAATTCAAATTCATTTATTAGTGTTGCCAGACAATAGTATTTACACAGGTCAGTAAAAATATAATAAAAAAAAAGAAAAAAATCAAGCTTAAAAACATGAATGAGTTACTAGTACTAAGTTAAAAATAATTGTATATAGACATTAAAACACTAAAGAGAATAATGGCATCAACAATTAACATAAAAACACAAAATCTAATATTTTTCACTATTTCACTTGTTTCACTTGTAACTCCTAAGTATAGTCTTGGATTTGCTTTTATTTTTAGAAAGGTACATTCAGCTAAACGTTTTTTATAGTCTTTGTTTATAATTTCGTGTAATTCAGAATCACCTGAGTCACTGGAATCGGAAGAGTAAGTACTTGTTTTAAATTCTGAGGCACTTGATTCTGGAGAACTATAAACTTGTCTTTTTACCGCTTGTAACTTAATCGAGGATAAAGCAACACTGGTAGTTGGACAAGTAAAAGGAGAAGAACTTGTACACACTGTAGCTGAGGTAATATTGCACTGTACAGCTTTGCTTCGACACTTCTCTCGTATGTTTATTTGTATTCCTATGCTACGATGCTTTTTCCGCAGTTTCCTCAAAGGCTTCAGAGGGGATTTCTTCCACGATTTGTTCTTTTAGAGGTAAATGAGATTTTGAAGTGCTGGCTTCACATAAAACATCGTGAATGGTACTTTGTCTTGTCCTCTTTATAGCAGCCATTCGAGCAGGTTGTGGATTAGTCCGCTTTCTATCTTGCTGGCAAGCAAAAATATGAGGAACTACATTTTTTTTCATTCGTTTTAGAACACCCATCATTTTCCATTCCCTATAGTTCTCCATATCTTCCTACAACTAGAAAAAAAACACAACTCTAAAAACACAACTCAAAACTATAAACTCCATAACAAATAAAAGTGAGGTTAGTCCAATATTTATTTTTCTACTGTTTTACATTTGTATTCCTTAACCAACTCAAAAATGAATATGTAATATAACTGCTCTCAAATTTAAATAAATACTTACATTAAAATGGTCTTCACAAAGGTAGACATGGCTGTTTGGAGAAATGTCTTCAGGCTAGCGTCTTATGACTTTAAGCCACATTTTTCGCGTTTTCTCCTCCATAGGCAAGTTAATAAATGTTTTTCCAGGAGTGGAAATTGTTGTACTCTTACAAGCTGGTACGATACAGTATCGACAAACCATTTTGTATTCGTAAATCACTAAAAAACCTCGCCGAAAACGTTACCTGTGCTGAAAACCGTAAACGCCAAAACAAAATAGTGCATCGTGACGTCACTATCGCATGATCGGTCAAAGGCGACGTTTTAGTGGGCATTTCATCAATTTAAATTTTAATCATTTATTACGGCGTTAATACACCAAATAAAATTTCAAAAATATTTTATAGGGGTGCTTTTGGGGTCTAAATGATCATTTTAAGACAATAAAAAAAATCTGCAAGGAGCCTGTTCGTTACTTTTGCGCCGGCAGTAATCGTAATCCCTCGAAATGCACGAACCGAGGACTCGAAACTCGATACTGAAATATTCCTTACTTCGACGTAGGTCTAGTTGTTATCAATATGTTTATGTTTAAAGTGTTGACTTGACGCCGGCCGGTGTTTTAGATGGCAAATGTGTGATATTTTTATTACAATTATTATGATTGGCTCATGCCGACCCGGAGGCGGTCTGTCCCTTTGCCGTTTGTTGTCGCTTTTTATTTATAGAATAGAATTGTTTATTTAGATTAACATGTCTTAGATATTAATTAAAAATGGATTCACGTTAGTCACAAAAAATGTTAACATCTGAAAAAGCAGAGCAAATATTTTTCTTCTTCAAAAGAGAATAGATATTTCGCCACTTACAGTTGTACAAATATAGGAAGAGATTTGGGGATAGCACCGGTCGCATGTTATTTTATATTTCTCACGTCTCTAGCTATACTTGTTAAGTTGTACACTGTAAGAAAAACTACAAAATAAAAATAGTAATTTTTAGTAAACACTGTTGGGCGTTAATCCAAAGGACTGTTTTGAAGAGATGAATCCGCCACAGAGGAATATTTTTATTTTTTATTTTTACTCTTTAATGTTTGCCTATTTATTAATGTAATACAAAGAGAGAGAGAGAGAGAGAGAGAGAGAGAGAGAGAGAGAGTAAGAAAAATACTTTATATTTATTATACACATATTTTCTTTGTTTGATTTGTTTTCTTTTATTTTTAATTTTATTAATAGTACATAGTTTTATTTAACATATCATTATAAAAATATTATACATATTATTAAAAACATATTCAGTACTTGAATACCGAGTATTGAAATTATCCTATTAAGCCCTTACACTAGAAGAAAGTAGAAACCCCTTATAGGTTAAACCGAGCATGCAACGAAGATCGCCGAGCACAATAAGTAACGAAGTTCCACGTCAAGCCCAAGTCTTCCAACCAGTACATAAAACAACGATTATAAAGTAACGATACTAAGTACCAAAGTAACGAGTCCTATTACCAAAAGTAACTAGTAGTTACGAGTCCATTAAAGTAACTAAAGTTTACATCACTAATACGCAGTAGGGAACGCAACGTTTACCGGCAGCCAGACGGGCCGCATGCTGTTCTAAAGAGCATAGTAAAAGATATGTCAAAGAGCCAGACGTCTTAAAATACTTGTTTTTCCAGCGTTGCTAGCTCTCGTACTAATAATAATACAACAATAATAATATACCATTACCTAACAATTTTTTTATTTGTAACATTTCAGATGCAGATAATTTCTTGTCTTCAGAGAGTGAAGATAAGAGTTCCGATAGTGAGTATGAGCCCGAAAGTAGTAAAAATGAATTAATTGAGTCACCAGATGAACTCAGTTTATCTGGTATGGTACCATACAAGAAATATGTCTGGTGCCTTATCATATCACCTCTGATACAAGAGGTGATCGAGACTTACCAGATCCAGTTTTTCTTGAAAGAAGGCAAAATTTAAAACGAAAGATATTTGAGTTAAAGGAAAAACTTCAAGAAAGTGCCATAAAAATGAAAATGAGTGGAAAAGAAAAAAATCAGCTATTGGAAGGGAAAAGGGTGAAGAATACTTATCTCAGGAGGGTAAACTTATGCCCAGGAAAAAAATTAACGAAGAAATGTATCTCCTTTGTAAGGAGAAGTGTCGACTTAAATGTACAAATAAATTTAATTTGGAAGCCAGAGAGGCTATCTTAAAAAAAGTATTACTCTCTAGCTGTAAACTCCAAAAATGCCTTGTTATTTAACAGCATAAGCATTAGGCCTGTTAAGCGAAATCTAACAACGATAATGAAAAGACAAAAAAAATCTCCTTTACCTAATCTATTCATACAATCAGAAAACAGAGATAATCTGCCCAAATGCCCTATGCTCTATCTATCAGTTTAGTCGCAACAAAATTGAAATTATTCAGAGAAAGCTAAAAAAGGGAGAGTGTTTCAACACACCAAATGTGTGGTGTGTTGAAACTGTATGACAATTTGCAATTTATCACAAACAGCGCATGTATCGGTTAATGGTCTATGGAAACTTAAATTAAATTGGGTATTAAAAATAAGCCTATAAAAGCTGTCCTTTTCGGGTTGAACATTTTTGTTCTACACAATTTTCCTGCTACAACTTGTACATTTTAGTGACGGTGAGGCCAGGGTTCAAATATTTTTTATTTGGATCCTTATGACGAGAGTGACTAACATACCTAGAAAATTTGTTCTTTTATAAGATCAATTTTATCCTGAGATATTTTGTTCCCTGGCATTCGTTTGCCTCTTTTTTCTCTTGGAGACACGCCAGTTGGAATATCTTTTTTTTAGTGACTAATACTTGGATGCGTTTGTTTGAAACATAAAGCGTTTTCAAAAAAAATCCTTGCAAACTCTATGACCTAATAACTTGTATACACATCAAACATTCTTGGCATATATGTTCATTTTCCCTTTTTCTCTGCACTGGCTGCAAGTCAATTTTTCCGTTGAGGTATGCCGTCTGTAATTCCCAATTTCCTAGCTCCCAGAAATCTCTAAAAATGTTGCTTCTCATTTCTTCGCTAATATGTTCGTTACATTTAAACCTGCAGTTGTGATCAAAGAGCTTTACGGATTTTGCTGGATGTACCTTATTCCTGCGGTCAATGTACTTCTTGTACTTCTTTCCCGTGTTCCTTGCAGTTTTCATTTTCGAACGTTTCCAATCAGCTTGACGTTTCCCTCTTTTCTTTCGTTTTCGCGGATTTGAACCTTCAACGATACCTATAAAATTCGATTTCTATAGCACATTTCTATATAGACACTGAATAAGTATTACCAGAACTTTCGGAAGTACTATACTGGCTATCTGATGAGATGGAATAATTTGGATCTTCATCCGAGTCTGGAAATAAAAAGATCACGATTTAGAAAAGATTTTTCAACAGTAACAAAAGTGTAGGTAATTACAGTAAAATAAAGTTATTTAAAAACTATAATAAAGTGTTTATTATTAAGCAACCGGTTTTCACTTACTGTCCAAGTAACTGAGGTTAAAATTTCCATGATCCGGAATATTGGACATTTTCCTGTATCTTATTAATATTAACACTGGTACATTTAAACATACGAACATCCAAACCCGTTACAACCCAAACTTAAACCCGTATTTAACAGGGTACTGTAACTAATTGAGCTTGAACTCCTTCTGAAATGCTCACACATACATACCTGTCACAATCTGACATTAAAAAAATTGGCAGCCAAAGGATACCGGTGCATACTCTTTGGAAGCCAAACGATATAAGTGCGCTTGTGCGCTTGTAAAATATTAAGAGTTAAGTGAAATACCCACAGATGGCGACACTTATTCCAGATTTACTTATATCCTTTGGCCACCAAAAACAACGAGTTGTAAACTATTTATTTGTGCGCTTACCTCCAAATTTAAAAAAATATACTTGTATCATTTCGCTTCTAAGGTCCTCATATAGTCTAATGAAAAGTCATCAACCATGTTAACCCTCTATTGCATGAGTTTCCAAAAAAATACAAAAAATACATTTTTACGTCGTTATACCTACTTTTCGATTTATGATCACAATTATGATTTATGATTTTTGATGAAAAAATGAAATGTTACCACATGGGAACTTTTTGGATTAATGTTTCATAATGATAAGTAGAAATGTTTTCGAATGTTTTATTTTAGTCAGTATGAATCCTAACAAGAGTTATTTTTTGTATTATAGCATAGATTAAATTTAAATCGTTCTCTTTCCACCGTCCAATTTTGCCAATGCCCAATACTATCTAATTAAACTGTTCCGGATGGTCCAGATTCTTGACATCTTCCTTTTGGCACGGGCAAAGTTTCATTACTTGGCCACCCCCTTTTATGGCTATTTGGTCAGCCTCTATTGCATAACTGCATGGCCAGTTCCGTTTTGAAAGTCAAAAGTGGTATACTGTTCCCTTCCCCAGTTTGTTTTTTTTGTCTTCTTGTCTAATATCCAGGCATTCACCACAACTACATCAAGCATATGATTCTGTGATACCATTTGCGGCGCTTCATTTTTATGAGGTAGAGGTCGAGTAATGAGGTCCACACCTCCCATGTGTTTATTATAAACTCCTACAATATCAGGGCAATCAATTTCTTTCTTAGTGTTCACAGCTTTGAAGAATCTTTTGACTTTTCGAATAGGGTCAGTACCGCAATATGACGAGGCCAAAGTTACAATTTTGTGGTGATACCACTGCACGGTTCTAATTTCCGTGCTTCCCAATGTTACGGATTTTTCTTCCATTTCTCTTCTTCGTTTTGCTTTCATTTTTTTTCGGTATTGGGATTGAAGTTCTTGAGGCGGTTTTGTCTAATAGTGCGCTATGGATACCTTTATCCGCTAAGTAAGCGATAAGAGATAGCGAGGAAAAATAGTTATCATAATATATTTTATGATTCAGATTTGGAGGAACATCTCTACATAATCGGACAATTACACTACTTGCGGATCCTAAATTTGGTTCTCCTTGTGTGACCTGTGTTGCATCTTTGTCCCCATAAAGCTCAAAGTTGTATGTCATTCCGGAAACTCCAGAAAGGACCCACATTTTGTATCCCCATTTGTGTGGTATTTTAGGATTATAAGTTTTTAGGCTAATCCTTCCTTTGAACGGTATGATTTGTTCATCCAAAGCTTCCTAGACTAATAAGTTGTGAAGTTAAAAAGGCAACACCGCATTTCTTCTCGCGAGTGGGTCTATTCTCTATAGTTTATTTTGTTAGCATAATTATGTACGGCATGAAGCAGGTGCAGTTTTAATTTAAAAGAAATAAAAACGTGTTAGATTATGTCCATGATCCATGAATGTGGTTAGATCACATCCATGAGGTACTCAATCGGGTACAAACAGTTTATTAAGAAAATTAATTACATATTTCATTTGTTATTATACCTACTGCATTTAAGTTTAAAAAACACAAGTTGAAATAATATAGGCAGTACTATATTCACGGAAAGAGATAGAGAATTTTTCAAATTTTTTTAGAGTGACAGAGGTTGTTAAAATTTAATAGCAAATCACTTTTCAAAAACATTTCACTTTTATCATTCTGCTCCTTTAAAAGGTTTTGTCGTCTTGCTTTAGGATTTTTCCGGCTAGGTGGCAAAGGAGTGGTAAAGTACTTTGGTTGGTTGTCAAATATATGAGGCACAGCTCCAGGTTTTTATTTCGGCCGTTTCATAGGAAATTCACATAAAACTCCCTCGTTATTTTTATACAATTCAACCCGTTGTATTTCACTATCGTCGAAGTGTTGGAACACACAACAGATTTTTTGGTAATGTTGAAATATTCTCTATGTATTGCTCTAAGCCACATCTGGCGAAGCTCTGCTTTACTGCGAAACGAGAAGGTCGTTTGAAGCTCGTCATTTTTCAGAGTACTTCGATAATTTGATTTAAAACCAGGTACGCAGCATAGCCTTGGCATCTGAAATAAAACGTAAATGTATAGGAATTGTTTTATTTTATATTTAAATTTAAATGGGTTGTAAATCCATTGGGGCTGGTTTTGGTGTTTTATTTAGTTTAAGAAAGTAAGAAGTAATATTTAGGTAAATTAAAAGTTAATTAAAATTAAAGTAACAAAAAGAATTATTGCGGATGTTCGCCTACCTTATTTCCAAGTCAGCTCCTTGAACGTTCTTGCACTTTCTCGTGGATAAAAAGTCTTTTAATTTCTTCGGATATCGCGATACAGAAAAATGACCAATTGAGTCTGCGGCGGATTATATCGAAGTCACACTCGGAGTCGTAGTTTTCCTGCCCGAGGCGCAATGGCGTAGCGGGCGAACATTTATTATGAACAGAAAAATTATGCGCGAAATTAAATTAATAAAATGAATACTAGTAAAATACCGAACAGGAATATTACGGAAATTTTATTAATAAACATAAACTGAATGAATGAACATTAACAAAATCCGCTTGGATTTTTATGCTGTTGACAATATTGATTAACTTTCATTTACCGTCTATCTTACCTCGAATTTCAGGAAATGCCCACTGTAGTATACGTTCTGTTTCTGTTAAACCATATTAAACCAACATTTCGCTAACAAAACAGGTGGAAAAAAGTAATAAATGCAGAAATATGCCGACATGGAACCACAAATATTCAATACTAAATATAACCTAAAACTACAAAATCGCGAACCACACGACATGTTGCCAGATTTCGTATGGCTGACCTTCTTTAGTTCTAGTTAAAAGGAAGCATTCTTCCTTTTCACTTATCTTATTGACAATTTCCTTAACTAAATCTTCACCAGGTTTTTTAATATTCTGGGCACCAACTGTTGCTAAAAAGTTGGCAGCAAAATCTTTGTCTAAAGTTTTTTCTTCTGGTACCATAGCTACAATGTCTTCCAATTTCATTGGTGCCATTGTTGTATTATATTGATGATGCCGATTTTCTCTAAGATACAAGATATTGGATCCAATTTACTGGTTAACTCAGTAATCAAATCTATGGTATTGTCAACTGTGAAGTTAATGTAAATGCCGGGAATCTCTATGTGATTATAGTATAAAATCAATTCAATAATATTCCTTTTAGCTATCAGGACACTCTTAGTGGACTCAGACAGAATGTAAATTATTGAGTTTGTGTATTGTTTCAGTGAAACAACTTTTTGTATAGTTATTATATACCTAGTAATCTGAGAATACTGTTGGTCTACAATCTTTTTCAAGTGTACCAAACAATACATAAAATGGGGTACTATTCAACTTGGATTGTAAAAATGCCTTGTTTACTACTCGAGATGAGAGAGAGTGATTTTCGGCAAAAGAGTTCCCTTTATAGAATTCTCCCATTCATTATATATGCGTTAAGTACCAAATGTCAATATAAAAATTATGTAATTAATAATAAAAATAATACGTACGATAAAATTTCTTACATACCTTCAAAAAAATATGCGTGTAAAAAGCCGGCGGCTGTGGCCTACAGGGGGCAGTTATAAATATACCAGTGCAGTTGACGCGCTAAAATTCAAAATAAATTCTTAGTTATAAATCGTTTGTAAATAGTTCTATAAGTCTTTTATCGTTATTGTTTTTGCTAATTAGTGTTAAATAAATAGTGTTTAAATAAACTGTGACTTTCTATCCACACGGAACCGACGAAAAACGTAACAATATATAAAAAACGTATAAACGATATAAAAGGAAAAATGTAACGAAAATATTTTCGTTACACACTTCTCCTCCCCGGAAAGAAAAATATGAAAACTCCAGTTTGAGTATTTTTCAAAAAAAAATTAATTAAGATATCAAGATGCAATTGTCACTAAGATATAATCAGATAAATTGAAGAGATAAAAAAAATTTTGGGCGCTAGCACGATGTCGAATTTGCTAACCAATTAACGGTTAGATAAAAGTAAAAAATAATTAAAACAAATTCTACTTTAAAGGTACTAAAAACCTTCAAGCACTAAACGCAATAAACAGAAGTAGATAAAGGAAACAAGGGAAAAAAATTTACTGTACACAGTACTGAATAAAAAAATTAAAAAGAGAAAAAAATGCGATAATAATTGTTGCATTTGCAAGAAATTCGAAAGATAAGAAAATTTTATAATATAAAGAAAAAATTAACAGGACAGTTTTGATAAACATCCCGTAGCATAGATCGTGAATCTTTTCAACGATAGGTAGCGATACGGCAAAACTGCAATTACATTTAAGGGACACTTACAGTAAAAAGCACCGCGAGGGTCGTCAACTTAAGGTTGGCGCCCTTTAAGGACACAAGCGGTGCCAAACAAAAGTTGGAAAAGCTGAAGGCTACTTCCAACTGTCTCTTGACGGACTTTTACCATCACGGGTAACCCGTACATGATTACGTACGTCTTTCCTGTTGATTACACCACTGATACGTTATCGCGCCATATCAGAGGTATATCCAACTCGCCCACCATGTAGAGCGGAAAGAACGCAAAGTTAAAGAAAAATAAGAGATACGACAAGAAATTATATGAGAAAAATATAGAAGATAAAAGAAAATCTAAACGCGTCAGAGACATAATTTTCAAAATAATTTGGACTAAAAGATAATTGAAAAGATAACTCAAAAAATACTAAATATAGAAAACTGCCAAAGCCAGAATAAAGATATATCGGGATAAAGAAAAAATATATAAATACGATAAATATATAAGATATTTAAAATTCAATGTTATTCAACTCAAAAACAACTTCCAAAATGCAGTCTCGACAAAAATGCCAAGAAGCCCCACGTTACAGGTGCCAATTTATAACCCATAAAATTCTAAAAGTTACTGGTTTGTGGAAGTATGCTTTGGAATTAAATAATACAATAGAAAATTTAATTAATGACTTATATTAAATTAACAATCTTAATAATCAACTACAATTGGCTGTGACAGTCTTATCAGTAACAAAAATATAAACTGGAATACTTATGTGTGTTTCTGCTTCGGTTGGCTGGGAGAAAGGCCTTACCCTCTTCGCTGCACTCATCCGCTGGTGGGTAGCATGATTGTCCGGCTAACGTTGGAGAGCTTGTGAGACTCCACCAGTCTCAGTGCGTGAGCTACTTATGGAGAGGGTCAATTCTCGTATCTTCCTAGAAGATAACAAACAGCAGTATTCTACTCAACACAATTAATAAGTACCCAGTTTTGTGGTGGTGTTCAAAAATCGCCAAGTGGACTGTCACTTCGTTGCCAATAGCTTGTACAATAATAATACTTAAAATTTAAATGACATGTATAGATAGTGATTGAAATAAACAATATCCAATCTAAATCCAACTACTAATTATAGTAAAAATTATAATTAAAATTAAAAAAAAAAAGGCAATGACAGTTTAGATCAAGTTATAATAATTGAAAAGTTCGTCCAAATTATTTAAAGAATATAAATGTAGTATTATATAAAAAAATATAAAAGAAAAATATTTTGCTCTCTCTCTCTCTAGAAAATTCCAGACCACCACAATCACTTCGGTACGACTTGAAAAAAAATTGTTTGTTGCAGTAAATTATTTGATTTAATTTGTAGCCACGTGTAAAAAGAAAAAAAAATATAGAAGATAAAAAACTAGAAATATATGAAAATTTAAATTAGAACAAAAGTTAATGCTAAAATGTGATATTAAAAGATAAATTAACAAAATAGATATAAAGATAAAGGTAAATAGAAAGATAGAGATAACCTACGAAAAACGATAAATGCGGCAATTCGACAGATAAAAACTAAAAGAAAAGATATGTCACTCCAGGAACAAAGATAATGCATCCGCCAAATAAGATAAAGATAAAGTAATATCTAAAACTAAAATCTAGTGATATATATTTTCTACATATTACAATATGATAATTATGTTTACAAAACAATAAATTTTTGATTATAAATACTGATTATAATTCTATGTCTAATATAATATTTTTATTAATACTACGAGTATGGTTAAACTGTTGAACAATAGGGTTAATACTATATGAATAAAAATAAAAATAGAAATAAAAATAATTTCTGATTAAATTTCCAAATCAGAAAAAGTGTCTGATCCAGAGCTAGATAAAGAACTTTGGGAATACTTTCTGCCAGTTATTATTTCGGCTGTTATTTTAAATACTCTGGGGCTAAAAAAGGAGGTGAACTAGAAGAGCTGGATTCTTCACCTTCTGGCTTGGCATATGCTATTAATGAGCTAGCAGTAGCTTGCAATGGGTTATTAACATATAAAGCTTTCCTATCTTTACAAGCTCTGAAGATTGCAGCTGCATCAAGAGCTGCACCTGAGCTCACAGTGAACTCCATTATATCCATCACAAGAGTAGTATCTAGACTACCTAATGATCTAGGAATTTTCTGTAAGGAAGAGTCTGCTACTTTCAACAATCCCTCAGAGTTTTTCTTTGAACTCATAACGCCTGTTATGAGTATAGCAGCTGCCAACTCTGGGCAGTAGTAATTAGTTTGGCCGTAGAACTGGTGTGCCTTTCTTGTACAGGCAGTATTATACAGCTTGACTGCTGTAATTTTGGAATCATATTGTAAATTTGCATATCTTGCCATTTTCGGATTAGTATCAATAAAATCCTTAAATACATCTATATTGAGTTCGCTTGCAGCGACTCTCCTCAGTGGGTGCATTCCGGCCATGTCTAGTTTTCTCATGCCCTTGACAATCATGTTTAACCCTAGTATTGATGCATGGATCGTGTCTTGATCAGTTGTTATATTTACTGCGTTTGTATTAACTGGTGTATTCTTCAAACTGTAGAACTCAAATGAACCCACTTTTGGAGGGTTCTCAGCAGACTTTCTTACATTAAATCTGTATTTTTTAGGCCCACCTTGGGGAAGCCTATCATTTTTATAATAAGCAGATAGCATATAAGAAATAAATACAATGTCCACTTTTGATTCCATAGCTCCAGTCCATGTTATGTCATTATCTATATTAAATGGCTGACCTTCTTTAGTTCCAGTTAAAAGAAAGCATTCTTCCTTTTCACTTATCTTAGTGAGAATTTCCTTAACTAAAACTTCACGAGGTTTTTTAATATTCTGGGCACCAACTGTTGCTAAAAAGTTAGCAGCAAAATCATTTTCTAAAGTTTTTTCTTCTGGTACCATCGCTACAATGTCTTCCAATTTCATTGGTGCTATTGTTGTATTATATTGATGATGCCGATTTTATCTGAGATACAAGATATTGGATCCAATTTACTGGTTAACTCAGTAATCAAATCTATGGTATTGTCAACTGGTGAAGTTAATGTAAATGCCGGGAATCTCTATATGATTATAGTATAAAATCAATTCACTAATATTCCTTTTAGCTATCAGGACACTCTTAGTGGACTCAATGTAAATTATTGAGTTTGTGTATTGTTTCCGTGAAACAACTTTTTGTATAGTTATTATATACCTAGTAATCTGAGAATACTGTTGGTCTACAATCTTTTCCAAGTGTACCAAACAATACATAAAATAGGGTACTATTCAACTTGGATTGTAAAAATGCCTTGTTTACTACTCGAGATGAGAGAGAGTGATTTTCGGCAAAACAGTTCCCTTTATATATACGTACGATAAAATTTCTTACATACCTTCAAAAAAATATGCGTGTAACAATTGCATCTTAATTATTTAACACTAAACAAAATATTAATAATAAACCTTCGTTTTCATTAAAAATAAACAAATTATAATCGATAACCGATAGGCAAACAGAAAATAAATAAAATATTTAAACAATTTAACTAACAACCATGGCTAGTGATGTGTACCACTATCGAGGTTCCGCAAAAATTCGATAATATATAAAAAACATATAAACGATATAAAAGGAAAATATTTTCGTTACAAGTCGTTTCAAAGTTCGGCTCTACCATAATGTCAGTAAGATATTTTTCCGTTTGGATTTACAAGAAACTCTACCAAAAAAACAGGCGCGTTACAACTGGCATCAAATTACTAAAAAACTAGCTTACATACCGCCAGAAATATGTACCATTTTTATAATATTCACAACTTCTTGACACACATACTTATTACAATTTAAAATGTCATTCCAAATCGCAGAGAATGGTTAAAACTTCATATGGCACAAGCCCGCTTGATTGTTAGCATCATTTAAATTTGATGATTTTGCGCAACGGGTTAACAAATGATACAGTGATATCAAGCAGATATCCCTAATACGTTTTCACTTTATTTTCAAGTAAAATATTTCAATGATAAAATTTAATTTTGAAATGTTAGTTTAATTTTGAAATTGCATTTTCTATCACTGTACGCCGGTCTAGTAGACCACATTAGCAATTCCTAACATAATATTATATTGCTTAAAAAAAACTAAGCTTTTAAACTGGCAGGAATATATTTTGGATATGTTAAAACACATAAAAGTAATTTTATTCTACATTGTTTAAAATATCGAAATAATTTTTACACACTATGCCAACATGTTCCAAACCCAAAAACTTATTGCACTTTCTGCAACAATACTTCGTCTCTCTCTCTTTCAATTCTTCTTATACCCACATTTGGTACATCTTCCTAAAATTCGCCTCTCCTGTTGTCCCTCCTCCGGCAATGGTATTTTACAGATTTCTGATATTCTTAGGCGGATATTTTTTGGAAGGTTGCTGCATTGAATTCGAATCCTGAGATGAGGACTAATAAGGGTAAACTAACTAAACTTACTAAACCCTCAAGAAATTTTCGTCTCAAAATCGTATCTCCGGTGTTTCCAACATTTATCACTTAGGTATTTGTACCAGATATGTTTAATAAACTATAAAACACAGCCATCTGCCAGCGTCGTGTGAGTCGTGCACAATTATAGTTGGCGGAGAGTTGATCCACCACATCCACCCCCGTTTTTATCTGGTTATAATCTACTATTATTTCTGGTTTCCCAGTTTCAGCGTCAAAATGATGATAAAACATCATCATGGCAAGTCGAAATCAGAAGAACGTTTTTTCTTTTTTCTTCGTAGGTACGATACAATCGTACAATTATTTCTAAACCCATGCTGCTTCCAATAGGACGAGAATTATTACGCCGAACAAATTCGGGTGGCAGTTCTCTTTTATTACAGCGTATTGTACCTATGGTTGTGAGTTCCTTCTGTAACAAATACTTAGCTAATGGCACGCTAGTAAACCACCTGTCTGTCGTAACATTACGCCTAGAACCATATACCGGGTGTTGCATCGTCGGACGGGACATAGGAAATCCCATGTAAATTTTAATGGGGTCAATTATTGGCTTCCCTAATTATTTTAGAGAATAATTCTATTTAGGTTTATTGAAGAGCACTAAAACCCACACTCAAAAGAATAACTTTAGATATTTTTGATTAGCTCGTTTACGAGTTATCGCCGATTTTTTTTTAAATATTTCTCCTTTCTTATGGCCCTGTATTTACTTATGAGCACCAGTCAAGGTAAAAGATAACTGTCAAATGAAGTTGTTATTTCAGAAATTTACCTATTTAGTGCTTTATTATTATTGAAAACTCATTCCTGTATTCATGTATTTATGTATATTATACATTCATGTATTTATAAATACAAATTAATATGAATTAAAGTAAAATAAAGTAATCAATTACAAGGTTAATTATAGTATTATTACAATATTCAATAACTTATTAATTTAGGTACTTAGATTAAATTGTTAGGATTATTAAACTTTAGGATTTAAGAAGATATTCAAATATTCCTCCATCGACTGCTAGACAATAACCCAGGCGATCATAAAATTCTCTTCTTACATTCGCTAGTTGGTAAACTGAAATTCTATTGCATTCGGCATTCATTATTACAATATTCAATAACTTATTAATTTAGGTACTTTTAAATTGTTAGAACTTTAGGATTTAAGAAGATGTTCAAATATTCCTCTGTATGATTTAGGCCAATAACATTTCCGTTAAAACTAATGTCTAAATAATCCCGAACAGCCAGGGTACTATGTGCCGGGCAGCCATCCATTTGGTACCAAACTTCCGGATTTTCCCTAGCGGCATCATGTAAAGCAGGTAAAATATGATTTTCGAGTAGTTCCAAATAATAATCTGCATTTAAATTTCGCGTAAGAAATAATGGCCCGATAATATTTTGTCCGAATATCCCTGCCCAAACATTTACTTTCTGTGGATAATCCGTCCTTGTTTCGACAAACCTGTGTTGGTTTTCTTTGTTCCAATATCGATAATTTTGAACATTGGGTTCATTATTTAAGGTAAACGTGCATTCGTCAGGGAAATATATGTTTTTTAAAAATTCCCTATCCGTGTTTGCTCTTTCCATAATATCAAAACAAAATATATACAAAACGCCTGCCGCCGTATTTCGTCCCCATCTCGTAGCACTTGGTGCTTTTCATATTTGAAGGAATAGTATTTATGTCGTTTCAAAATTCGAAACGCTTTAGTGTGATCTATTCCTATTTCATCCTACCACATCATCCCACAATAAAACTTCCAAAGTCGGTATCATTTCTTGCATCTTCTCTTTGTTCCTGTCTTGCTTCACATCTACAGTTATTTATTAGGGTACCTTTGGTCTCAAATCTCTGGATATTCCTTGCGATTGTAGATTTTCCAGGTATTGGTCTATTCGGATACAGAGCAGCAAACATGTCCGACACCTTTTGATAACTATTTCCTTCATAATACCATTTAATCATCAATACTTTTTCTTCGGTAGTGTAATTCATGGCTAATATTTTCGATGTAGATATGAGTTTTTAATAATAATAATAATAAAGTACTAAATAGATAAATTTCTGAAATGACAATTTCATTTGACAGTTATCTTTTACCTTTACTGGTGCTCATAAGTAAATACAGGGCCATAAGAAAGGAGAAACATTTAAAAAGAAATCGGCGATAACTCGTAAACGGGCTAATCAAAAATATCTAGGGAAGCCAATAATTGACCCCATTAAAATTTACATGGGATTTCCTATGTCCCGCTCAACGATGCAACACCCGGTATAGGCTCGCATAGCCGCTGAACAACGGACATCCCACTATTGTCTTGAGAGAATGGCCCTTCTGGTTGAATTCCAACTTAGACTTCCAAATTATATGTATAAAACATTTTTGCGTCACATAGAGCGAAAATTTTGATTCCATATTTGTTCGGTTTTGCCGGCATGTATTGTCGAAATGGGCACCGACCCCTAAAAGCCTCCAATTTCTCATCAACTGTTACATAGTGCGACATATTGTAATTTTGTTTACAGTTACTCACAAATTTATCAAATACGGTTCTGATTGGAGCTAACTTGCCCTTCTTACGACGTTCTTCTCTTGTCTCTATGTCATCAAAGCGAAGAAAGCGAATAAACATTCGAAATCTCTGAAGAGACATGATAGTTCTAATTATACCTGGTGCTGTACCATTCGTTTTGAAAAGGTCTTCAGCATTCAGATGATTGAATTTTTTTACTCCAGCTAGAAGCAGCAAATCAAATAACGCCTTGATTTCTACTTTTTTAGTTGGCCGGGTGTAAGTTGCTCACCCATAATTTTCTGCTACAGATTGCAGATATTGATTGGTATGAGTCACTATAAGGTTAATAATGCCGTCGTCAAAAAATGATCGCCAAATTTGCAATGGATTCTGAAGGTCTCGCAGTCCAGCACCGACAGAAGGAAGCTTCATTTTTATAATATTCTTACTCCTAGTTTTAAAGTTTGAAGGGACATAGTGTTTCTTCCAAATTTTCGTTTTATCTTTGGCAATAAAATGTGGGGCAACGGACTCCGCTAAACCTTCTTCTTCATTAAGATATGATTCCGAAGACGGCAACAGCGACAGCGGCAGGCGACCGCAACAGACGACAACGACAGGCGACAGTGTCGCTTATCGCTGTCGTCATATCATTGTCGATGTCGGCGACAATATGAGCGAGATCTGCGATGTAGTTGTCAGTGTTTAAATGACGTTCGCGAAGTAGTTATAATAATTAATAAATATGTCTGATTACGTGATTGATAAAAATTTGTTACTTGAATTGATGGAAGATGATGAAGAAGACGAAATATTATTATTACTTGTTGCAAAGAAAAGAAGAAAACCCATTTTACCTCTTTTTAAAAACAGACCTAAGGAAGGAAGTTATTTCTTACTCATTTTTACATGACTCTGTAGAAAACCTACCCGATTTTCTTTAGGTATTAACACTTTCGGTACAAATAACAAAATATTATATTAATAAAGTGCGTACGCCCGACAAAATAATACAGAAAAGTGTCTTCAATACAAAACTAAACTCGACTAACTCTAAAAAGAATAAAAACTTATAAACTATGGGTATTCCGGCGGTCAAAGAGCGAAGGGAAGTGAAAAAATCGATATTTTCTAAAAATAGCAGGGACTGCATACATTGAACTGCCAAAATCGTAAATTGTAACAAATAATAAAAATAAGGAGAATTCGCACTGCCAACGTTAACATCTTTTATCTCTTTTACCTTTTTTCGTGCGTATCCAACATCCTCCCACCTGAGGAACAATAACGTTCAAGTTAGCGTAACTCACAAAAAACTTAAGATAAGAAAGATACAAACAAAAAAGCTTATCAACCACTTTGCAGTCAAGAATTTTTCAATAAATACATACTAGACTAAAAACACAAACATTAGTAATTTTAACAATAATCCTATTTCTAACCTATATCGCTTCAGATTCATACAGAAAATCTAAAGGGCGGTTTTGATATGCGACCACTACGCGTAACTTTTACGGGTACTCTGCTTTCAACAGACACTCCCGCACTTGCACTTTCATCGGTTGGGAGCAAACCTGGCAGGTGTGACTCCTGTGGAGGCTCTACTGCATCCTCTGAAGGTTCGATGACGTCTTCTACCCCATCCCCTTGGACCGCTGAATCAACACAGTCGAGCGGATAAAGACGTTGGACGGGTCTCAATAGCTGCCCCTAGACGTCACTAACCGAACTAGACGAACTTGTTTGTCTTTACTCGGTATAAGATCAACGACGCGCGCGAGCGGCCAGTCCATACGTTTGTCTTGGTCATTCCCGATTAAAACTACATCACCGAATTTTAACGAACCGCGCGGTTTCCCCTCATAAAACATTCGTAACTGTCCCAAATACTCATTACGAAATCTACGGCGTTAATCGTCTCGTAACTTTTGCTTGTAACGTAGTTTCCGACACACAGACGAACGGTCAACAACGTCGTAATCCGGTAGACCGTGTTTCATGGTGATCTACCAAAAACATCACTGGAGTAAGTGCGATCAACTCGTGCGCATCGCTGGATACATATGTGAGCGGCCTAGAGTTAATAACCGTTTCAGCATCACACACTACTGTCAATAAATCTTAGTAATTTAGACTGGTACGTCCCAAAACTTTACGTAATAGCTGCTTCAAAATGCCGATCAACCGCTCCAAAGACCCTCCCCACCATGGAGCACTTGGAGGGTTGAATCGCCACACGATTCTCTCGTTAACTGAAAATTTCATAACCTCCTGCCAGTTCAGTTGGGATAACAGATTTTCAGCGCCCACGAAGTTGGTACCATTGTCGCTGAATATAGTTTTAGGTCATCCTCTTCGCGCTACAAATCTGCGTAAGGCCTGAATAAAAGAATGTGTCGACATAGAGGTCACCAATTCCAGATGCACAGCTCGATAGATGGCGCAGGTAAAAATACAAATCCAAATCTTGAGTCCATCCTTCAGGTACAGCGGGCCGGCCATATCAATTCCAATCACCTCAAATACAGAGGCGTCGGGTACCCTGTCCAATGGCAACTGAGGAACATTCACACGAATCGATTTTGAATTGAATCTTTTACGGATGAAACATTTCGACAGCGCGGATCTTATTGCTCGTCGTCCTCCTAATACCCAATACTTTTCACGAAGTTTACTCATTACCCCCTGTATACCAACGTGGGAAGAGTCAAAATGCTCTTTCAGGATCAACTTTTCAGTAACAGAACGAAATTCTCGTTCTCAAGCGTATTATTTTATGTTCATCAACAAACGGATCGAGGTGTTTTATCTTTACGTCATCCACCCCCGAAAAACTCTGACTTTGAATGGTTTCAAAAATACGCTTTTCTCCTCTCTCAATTTCTTCAACAGTCAAGTCCCCTGTTGCTCTTTGAACTGGCTTCCTTGAATTGTGGATGAATCGCAGAATCCAACTCATCATTCTGACAATTCTCAAAAAACTGGAAAAGTAAGACAGATGCCAGAAATCGTTGTCATTATTCACCAGCGCAATTAATTTCTTCCTGTATTCCTGTGCAACTTCTGCTTCATCACACTCTATTTGCTGGTTAGGCCACAAATTTGGTTCATAGTACAGCCGCCTCGGACCCTCCCACCATTTGGATTCAACAAGTTGTTTAGGTGAACAACCTCTAGAAGGAAGGTCGGCTGGATTCAAATCCCCTGGTACGTGTCGCCAAGAATTGGAGGACGTCAATGAGCGAACTTCTGATACTCTATTACAAACAAATGTTCCCCATTCTTCCTGACGTTGTATCCATGACAAAACAGTTGATGAATCGGTCCAAAAATATGATTCTGCGTCACTTTGTAGATTTTTCCTCACATTTTCATACAATCTGGCACCAATTACAGCTGCTAACAATTCAAGTCTCGGTACTGTTAATTTACGGACGGGAGCAACTCTTGATTTAGCTGCCACAATATGAACAGTTACTGTACTATTCCGGATCACTCGGAAAAACACAACTGCAGAAAATGCTACTTTACTGGCGTCACAGAAAATATGTAAACTAAGATGTTCTACTTCTTCGGTACCAGTACCCATCCAACGAGGAATCTCTATTTCCTTTAAATGTGGTAACCCTCTAAACCATTCTCGAAAAAGTCGTTCAGTATCAGCGTCAACTGTCTCATCCCAGGTCAATTTCTTCTCCCATAACTTCTGAAGTAGTAATTTCGGCACCAAGGTTGTAGGACAGGTGAAGCCAATGATCAAATACCTTTTGTGCCATAGATAGTATTAATCTTTTGCTTATAACCATTTCATCAAATTTCGAGCTGCTCCTCAAGCATCCATCACTAATTTTTATTACATCTCTAGCCAAATACCAATTAAGACCAAGCAACGGAACCATAGCTGTCTCATCGTTATTTTCATCGCTGAACTCCCACCCTCTTAGTTCAAAATTAGCTTCCCTCATGGCTTCGGTAGCTTCTTGTATAAATCTCAATAAAGAAGTCTTATCTGGAACACTAACAACGCAATTGTCTACATAAAATCCTCGTTCTAGCTTCTTAATCGTGTCTAGAGAGTATTTAGTATTTCCGTTCTGAACATTTTCCAAACAATTGGCGAGGTGAGGTTCAATGGTTGCCCCCAACAGAAATGGACTGCTGTTCACTCCAAAAACGACACGTCTATGGCGAAACACAATAAGGTTTTCTTCAGAATCCACCCAGAGAAATTTCAAAAAATCACGGTCTCTTTCATTAATACCTATCTGCAGAAATGCCTTGCGAATATCTGACACAACCCCGATAGAATTTTCTCGAAACCTTAGTAAAAGAGCTTGTATTAATTCAATCAAATTCTCACCTTTTTCTAGACAGTGGTTCAAGGATGGACTATCAATTTCCCTTGCTGATGCATCGAACACAGGCCGGATTTTGGTTGTCGAATCTTCCTTAATGACCGGCCGATGAGGAAGATAATGTCCGTTTTCACTGACACCACTATCAATATGTATCGGTTCAATTATACCTTCCGATAACCATTCTTGGAAAACGGCTCCATAAGACTCCACAAGATTGTCTTTCTTCAATTTCTTCAAGGTTGACTGTAATCTCCTTTCAGCAATCTTCCGGTCTGAAGGCAATGGACGGTGACCCTCTATCCAAGGAAGTCGTATCTCGTATCGACCTTCAGCATTCAGTCTCACGGTTTCTTTAAAGAAATGTATAGCTGCGGCCGCCCTTTCTTCTCTCGATTTCCTTTCTGATGGTTCAGTAATACCCAATGTATCAAGTTCCCATAGGTTGGTTAGGTAAGTATCATTCAACAACAACGATAAACTTGTAGCTGCCAAACTGGAACACGATTTGTCTTCTGCAGCTTCAACATCGTTGACCTTGCCCAAAAGCGTCCAGCCTAATAGTGTTTCTATGGCAACCAAACCACATTTTAATACACGCCGTTTCCCTGTATAAAGTGTTCCAACTATCCAGTATCAGTACCAACTATCAGTTTATAATCATCTGCTGATGATGCTAACATGGTTAGCGAAACGCGCGTCCAGTGTAAAAGTAAAAGTGTTTTGGTGTATTGTGGTGATCTAGTGTTTTTATTTTGCTGTGTAACACCAAAGGTTCCAACCCTCAACTGTAATCTTCCAACTACATCGGCACCAATTAGTAACTCACTGGGTGAAGAATCTTGAGTACCATGTATCTCAATGTTTAATTCTTCCAACTCAGTTATCCAAGGTCCACATCCTATGGCAGGAACACTTGTACAAATAACCTGCTGATCCAATACCTCAAATTTACATGCATAATTTTCATGACGAAGTCGGATGTCATAACATTTGTGTGGTACCTGTGTAACTCCCCACGTGCAACCAATTCTTCCCTTTTGGCGGTGTATCCCAACTGCGTAATAGTAGATTTTAATAGATACGATCTTTGCGACCCGGTGTCTATGAGCGCGCGTATCTCACGAGATCCATTTTCTGACCTTGGTTACCCGTAAAGTTTGCAAAAACACCAAACAGTTCCCATTGTTTGTAAGGGTTTGCTCTGCGGTATCTTTAGCCTTTTTATCGTCCCTATCAGGATTGACAGAACCGTTTGAACTCAACTTATTTACAGAAATGTCTGGACACATTAAGGCTAGGTGAGCTCGGCCACAAACGATACACCTTAATCTAGATCTGCATCTTGTAGGCAAATGACCAAACTTAAGGCATCTAAAACAGACCTTTTTCTCTTTGCATACTGTTTTCTTTTGATCAATTGAAAACTTTTGCGCCTTGAAACAACTCTCACTAGCATGCGCCCCATCACAAAAAATACATTTTGTCACATCGCAGTTCATTAGACCGGCAGCGGTAGGTAACCTTGTTTCGGAAGATTTCGAATTTTTTGCATTTGATGAATCTTTTCCTGATGCACTAGAAAGCCCTAGACCCTGAGTAGCCAAAATTATCCGTTGCTCATTTTCTACTTCGCCCCTAAGAAATTGCTTTAAACTTTCGCCGAGTTTCCATAGATGGATTTGCTGGAAGATGGACCTGCGATCTCGCCAGACGCGCAATAATTCCGACGGCAAACACGATTCTATGAGGGGAAATAACATCGCCGAACATTTATCCGACGCGACCCCTAACGTTTCTAATGCGCGCAACTGCGTTTCTATCCGATCGTATAAAGATGACAAATCCATTTTACTCTTAGAAACCGCGTTATTTATTATCAGTCCGAGCATCTCCCGAACGTACACCTCGATTTGAAGGTCGTCCCGACCGAAGCGCGATTTTAAAGCATTCACCACTTTTTCATAGTTTTCGCCGATCGCAGGAAAACTTTCGACCAACTGTCTAGCCCTACTACCCGGCACTGTTGATTGTATCAAATATAGGACCTTATCGTTATTATCAATATCCGAATCCGAATCGATTTTGCTAAACTGACCCCAAAATGGCAGCCATTCACGAATATTGCCATCAAACTTGGTCAACTCAATTATTGGTAATTTAAACTTTCGCCTACCTGCTTGATTTGAGACGTTGCTACCCACTACAGATACCTGGTCACCAGCATCAGCACCTTCTTCTTCTTGTGACGTCGTACCCTCTGACTGCTGTAGGCTATGGTGGCGAAGTTTCAAATCTACGAACCGTTTCTTGTAGACGTCCGTCGAATCCATGTCGGCAGTTAATTCGGCTTCAGTTGTCTCAGGATTTTCCATTAAAGAACTGCAAATCTCATTATTTGCCACTTCCAAACTTTCGTTTTTACCACACAACATTTCCCAGCACACATTAACTGCTTGAAAATCAACATTCTCGGCTTTTAGCAAAAGCTCAAGGTCATTCGCGCACTTCGTGAAACTACTGCGCAACGCGCCGCGATATTTTTTCTTCACCTCGATTTTGAATAAACTCCGAGAAATATTTGACACCCCCCTTATAGTCACTGCGTATCTCTTTAATTACCGAAAGTCCTGTTACGGTCGTCAATAATTTTACATCACTCTGTAGAAAACCTACCCGATTTTCCTTAGGTAATAAACTTAGATTCGGTTAATTAAAACACTTTCGGTACAAATAACAAAATATTATATTAATAAAGTGCGTACGCCCGACAAAATAATAGTGTCTTCAATACAAAACTTCAATACAGAACAGTGTCTTCAATACAAAACTAAACTCGACTAACTCTAAAAAGAATAAAAACTTATAAACTATGGGTATTCCGGCGGTCAAAGAGCGAAGGGAAGTGAAAAAATCGATATTTTCTAAAAATAGCAGGGACTGCATACATTGAACTGCCGAAATCGTAAATTCTAACAAATAATAAAAATAAGGAGAATTCGCACTGTCAACGTTAACATCTTTTATCTCTTTTACCTTTTTTCGTGCGTATCCAACACTCATAAAAACATTTATTCAGCGATGAGACGACTTTTAGAAGCTATTGTGGGTTAAATAAAAAGCAATTCAACTTAATTGGTAACGAACTTCAACCAAAACTAGTATCATAGAGAGTAGGATATTTACATACTAAATTAATTAATTTGTCTTCTTCCTCTCCCGGTAAAATCCATTTTTGACGACACGACAGTACTGGACAAATACCGGTAGCGTTGTCGGTCGCTTAGACGACATGTTGGATAAAAACTGTCAAGCGACACCTGTCGTCGGACTCTGACGTTACTTCATTTGATTATAAAAGATCGGGGGAGTCGCAACGCAGTAACGACAGGTGTCGCTGTCGTCTGTCGCGGTCGATTGTCACTGTCGCCGTCTTCAGAATCATACCTTTACTCATAAAAAAACATTTATTCAGCGATGAGACGACTTTTAGAAGACTTTTTTCTTCCTCCCCGGTAAAATCCATTTTTTGTCAAAAATCTGAATGTGAATGAATATGAATGACGACACGACAGTACTGGACAAATACCGGTAGTGTCGTCGGTCGCTTAGACGACATGTTGGATAAAAATTGTCGCGCGACACCTGTCGTCGGACTCCCACGTTACTCCATTTGATTCTAAAAGATCGGTGGAGTCGTAACACAGTAACGACAGGTGTCGCTGTCGTCTGTCGCTTGTCGCTGTCGCCGTCTTCGGAATCATACCTTTATCAAACTCTTGTTCAGTACCTGACGATTCTGAATTCACGTCAACACGATCTGCCTCCTCTTCATTCTCATCTTCAGGCGCTTCTTCTTCCTTATCATCATTGAAAACATCATTCATAAGCTTCTCAAGTCTTTTCTGTTCCTGTTCGTAGCTAGCCATTGTTCTAAAATAATGAGGATGATCAAAAAATATTTAAAACGCATTAATTGAAAACAATTACCAAAGCAAAATTTCGATAACACTAGTGATGACCCCGGTCTAGGCGACAGTAAATAAGCACACATGTTAAACTACCATAGCATAAACAGTCGATACACACTAATATTTGTCGACCCGTCATGGATACACTTATGGCGCGAGAGCTTCTATCCCAACCCAGGAGAATTTTTACTGGTGATAATTCTTGCATGCGGTCTCTGACACCGTGAGTCACCACTGAAGGGTTAAACAATACTGAGACTATATTTATAATATCGGTTTATAAATTCCGTGGTGCCGGAGAAAAAGAAGATAAGTCGATTTTTAAGAATGTTCAGAAAAACAACTTAAAGTTTGGTCACAAACTACAAATCAAGTTTTAAATTTATGAAACTCAAATATTCAGTACTAAAATACAAATACGTTCTTCTTCTTAAATTTAGGTGAGATGTTTTAAGGATTTTACATTTTTTAAAAATATTTAGAAAAAAAAAACACTTGTCCCTTTTTGAACTTGTCAAAAAAAATACTTATCTCATTATTCACATTTTAAGTAATTCTATTAAAAATTAAAATCAAACTTTACTAAACAAGTCTTTATTAGTCTTAGGTAGAGCACAAACAATACCTTTTACAATAAAAAAATGGAGAACCATTTTAATTATTCTCGTCATCAGAAGATTCTAGATCTGGGTGGGTCTCGTTCTCATTAGTATTGGTTGGCAGCGTTTGGTAAAAATGTTATACATCCGAAATACAGGGCAGGAGCTGCAGAAGGTTAGCTTTTTTCTTCTCGGAAATGGGAACTGGGCCAGCATACTGAAATTCGAGAACAAATTTGGGTGGAGGTCCTCTTTTCCTAAATGAAACACTTTTTTAATTTTCATGTATGCTTGTCTTGAAAAACGTCGTGCCCAAGTTATTTTTATCTACTTTTAGTTCCCGCATATTGCGCCAATAAAACGGATTTCCGGATTCATCTTTTTTCTGTATTTACAATTCGTTTTTTAATAGTTTGTCGAAGTCAAAAAATTTCGATTGATCCATTTCGATGACTTTAAAAGGGTGTTTTTTCCAGTACATCGAACCAGTTGATAAGGGTCCCGAGGATGATATATAGGGGTTTCTGTACGCTTCTTTGTCCTTTCAATTAGGGCATGCTCTCACATTCTATATGGGTATGCGCTGGTACCAGAAACTTGTGCTTTATTAAGGCCGGGACACACCTATCATGCACGTTTCCGATCCGGCTCCGGTCCGATTTTACCCCAGAAGCGGATCGCTGTGCGATCGGAAATGGTGAGTACAGACATGTTATACATGCTTCCGACTCCTTCACGATTTCGGGCTTCGGCTGGATACAATCGCCAGTCTTTATTCAACAATCATCGTATGAAGTCGTGTGCGTAAAATATTTAATAATTTGTGCAACAGTGATTTACCCATGGTAGCACTTTGTTTGGAAGAAGAAGATGAGGAAAATGAGAAAGCTTTTATAGAGAACAGCCAAAAACACAGATTTTGGGTACATCCTGCTTGGAAAAGAAGATCTGCAGAAGGGAAATATGTACGAACCTACACAGAAAAGGAAGTTATATGTATAAATAAGTGTTATTTCATTGTAATTAAATACTGAATGTCTATTTTACATTATGTCACATATAAAAGCGAACTGCACGGTTCGAAGCAGATTTTTCACTCTCTGTACTCTGTCGAGAACGTTTGTAACAATAAAATCGTTTTTTAAAAACAACTCTCTTAATTCAGAACCCAAAACTGGCGCAGTCGGTAGGATTTCGTGTATTCCCTTTCGAGTGTCACATGCAGTGGTAAATCGGGAAGTGCGGTTTCAACCCTTTAACGCGAAATTCGAACAAAAAAAACTTTAATGAAGTGACGGACAGGATAGTGCAATCGATCCGGATTAGCTGTCTAAACCTGAACGAGCAAAAAAAGTTGTCGCAAACCACCCCGACGAAGACAGCAGAGAGCGGAGTCCAGGAAAAGGACAGGAAAGACTTTAAAAAAGTAAGTGCCTTCCTTTTTGCCCCTTTTGGTATACCTCAGTTTAAGGAAATCAGTAGGGATAGTTATAGGAGCAGTCTATCGCAGACATTAGATTAAGAAAAACAAAAACAAAAAAAGTAAAAATTCTTACAAGTAAAGTAACAAAGAAAAAGTTACCTAGTACTACATTTTTATTAAGTAAAAAAAAAAATAACAAAATAAAATAAAATTTACGCTCATAGATCGTAGATGAAAAACTAGCACGTTCATGAGTGTAGACGAGTTAACAGACAGACTATCAAATTTAACAGTAAAACTTAATACAGAAATAAATAAAATGAATGCGAGAACAAGTGCTTCGGAAAATGAAAATATGCGAACTGTAAATTGGGATATTTTTAAGTCAAAAGTACAAAATATTAAGCCCTTTGACGGAAACAGTATACATTAAATACTTTTTTATATTTAAATGCGAATCACTTTTACTAAAATATGCGACCGTACCAGACGAGGATTTTAAACAACATGTTTTTGAGTGTGTACAGTCTAAATTAGTAGGAAAAGCCGAGATAATGGTGGGAAACAGATTAGAATTAGATAATTGGTCGAAATTAAAAGCCGCTTTAATACAATGTTTCTCAGATAGACGTGATTTGGATTGCTTAATCCAAGAATTGACGAGAACGCGACCGTTTAAAAACGAACATCTCTTAAGTTTTGGCAGCAGATTACAACTCTTAAAAAGTAACGTAATTCAAAGAATCAGTAAGGATACGTGCCTAGCGCCTCTAGAGAAAAAACGTGTCAGATAAGCCACATGATAAGACCGCGTTAAATACATTTATTGCGGGCTGCAGCGGAACTTTAAGAAATAATCTTTACATTAAAAAACCGACATCCTTAGAAGATGCAATGGCGTGCGTAAATGAATTTGAAAATTTTCAGATGCTCTATGGCAGTTCTAACGAACAAAACAAGGTGTACAAAACACAAAATTTCCATCAAAAGCCAGCACAACAAAATTTCCAAAATCAAAATAATTTTTCTAACGCAACAAATTTTCCACACAACAATTCTATCAAAATAATAATAGACAACAATTTAATAATCAAAATCAATTTAATCACCCAAATCAATACAATCAATTCAATCAAAATGTACCTAATACAAATTTTAACCAAAAACAACCTTGGCCTTGTCAACCAATTAATATTACTCCAAGAGAAATGCCCCCAAGAAGATATCCAACAAATAGAGAAGTCTTTGGACCACCTGTAAATGTATTCAAGCCAAAGCCCATTCCACCACACCAACAATCAAAACCAGAGCCTATGTCTACAACTTCAGCAAACCCATCTTTTGCTTCGAAGAAAAGGGATAGTCAAATCCAATCATATCAGAATAGACAATATCCAATACCTTTCCAAGCAACTGGACCATCAGATTTTACTTTTCACACAAGAATTATTCACTAATGAATACAACGAAAACATGAATAATTATGCGTACCAAGACACAACAAATACGCATCCCTATGAACAAAACTATAATTATACCGATTATAATAATTATGATGAATACGAAAACCAATATTCTGAAGAATACCCTGTTCATAGTTTGGAAGAAGAATTTCAACAGGAACCCGAATACGAGAAAGCTGCTGAGGAACAAAAATTCTGCACAAGAGGAAATTTTCGGAACCCCAGCCAGAAAGAAGGAAAAACATGATAGAAATAAACATCTGTTCACGTAACGCTCTTCCGTATGTAGAAATAAAACATCCTAAGTTAAAATTATTAATCGATACCGGAAGCTCGCGCTCTATTTTAAAACCATCTATCGTAGAAAACCTTTTCCCGAACTGTATATATCAAACAACCAATATAATTAAAACAGCTATTGGTCAAAATCAACAAAATATCCAAGCTGACCTCTCATTCCCGGAATTTGGAAGTAATCATAAAAATTTATTTTATTTGATTTCCACGATTATTTCGATGGAGTTATAGGTTTAAAAGACTTAATAAATATGAACTTAAATATCGATTTAACAAATAAAAGATTAATAAACAATTTTGTCGA
Source organism: Sitophilus oryzae (assembly GCF_002938485.1). NCBI lineage: Eukaryota > Metazoa > Arthropoda > Insecta > Coleoptera > Curculionidae > Sitophilus > Sitophilus oryzae. The sequence goes on along the minus strand of NW_022145749.1, from coordinate 4,265,212 downwards.
AATACCGTTCAAATATCGCCAACCGGAAGGAAATAAATTTTCTTTTCCGTAAACCCTCATGAAAAACTAATAAAAAAGTTCCAGTTAATATTTTTCAAGGAGAAATTATAACTCGACCAGGAACTCTTAATACTTTACTTATACCTCAAATTTTGACTACATCGAATGACGGTTTCGCACCGATCGAATTTCAAAATTTATCAGACAATACCATCTCTATAACATTAAGCGAACCATTGCCTGTAGACTCTTTTAACGAAGAAATCTATGAAATTTTTACAATGGAAAACTTTTAAATCAGTAATCAAAATTCGTTCGATAAAAATTCAGATATTGAGAACATAATTCGTACAGACCATCTTAACCCTGAAGAAAAACGCGAGATAATTAAACTATGTAAATCATTCTCTGACATATTCTTTCACCCAAATGATAAACTATCTTTTACCTCTAAAGTAAAACATCATATTAGGACTACAGACGAAGTACCTGTACATACTAAATCATATCGTTACCCGTATGTACACAAAGCCGAAATTCAAAGACAAATTGACGACATGCTACAGAAAAATATCATCAGACCGTCATCAAGCCCATGATCATCTCCTATCTGGGTTGTACCAAAGAAATTGGACGCGTCAGGAGTTCAAAAATGGAGAATCGTTGTCAACTATAGAAAAAAGTGAATGAAAAAATTGTAGACGATCGCTACCCCATTCCTAATATTAACGATATACTCGATAAATTAGGTAGAGCACAGTATTTCACAACATTTGACCTTGCAAACGGATTTCACCAAATCGAAATGGACAAAGATTCAATAGAAAAGACAGCATTTAACGTAAACAACGGACATTATGAATATCTTCGGATGCCGTTTGGTTTGAAGAATGCACCGTCCACGTTTCAGAGAGTCATGGATGCAGTTTTAAAAGATCTACAAAATAACATCTGTATGGTTTATATGGATGATATTATAATTTTTAGTTCTGGATTACAAGAACACATACAAAACTTAAAATTGGTACTAACAAAATTAAAAGATGCAAATCTAAAAGTACAACTGGACAAATGTGAGTTCTTAAGGAAAGAAGTCGAATTTTTAGGCCATGTTGTCACACCATCCGGAATCAAACCGAATAGTAAAAAAATATCGACGATACAAGATTTCCCGATACCTAAGACTCAGCGAGAGATAAAATCTTTCCTCGGACTGATAGGATACTATCGAAAATTCATCAAGAACTTTGCAAAGATAACAAAACCAATGACTCAATGTTTAAAAAAGGATCAGAAAGTCGTACATACAAAAGAATATATTGAGTGTTTCAATACTTGTAAAGAAATACTAACATCAGAACCAGTGTTAGCATATCCTGATTTCATGAAACCTTTTGAATTAACCACCGATGCTTCAAAGTATGCTATAGGATCAGTATTATAGCAAAATAATCACCCTATATGTTATGCTTCAAGGACATTAAACCCCGCAGAAATCAATTACTCCACCATCGAAAAATTATTAGCAATAATAACAGGCGCTGCAAACATTTCAGACCCTATCTCTTTGGACACAAGTTTACTATCTTTACAGATCATCGCCCTTTAATATGGTTGTTCTCTTTAAAAGAACCGAATTCTCGCTTAGTTAGATGGAGATTAAAATTAGAAGAGTTCGATTACAATATCGAATACAAAAAAAAGGCAAAAAAAATTAAAAAAATATTAGATTTGTGAAAATATTCCTTTCTTAAATAATCAAAAATTCAACGCCTTAGAGACAGAATCAATCGATAATAACCCAGGAGATAATGACGAAATAATAGTATCAAATTAGCAAAAACATAAAGAACAAGCTGAAGATCTTTATAGAAATATTCAAAGTATAAACGCAAGAACTAAAGAATTAGTATAACAAAAAGAAATGAAAAAGACAAGATTTTACCTGAATTCCTTAAATCAGATGTAGTTTATATAAAAACTAAAGCTAGAGGAAAAGATCAACCTAAATTTAAAAGGCAACGATCGAAGAAGATCAAAATTAAATTAATAACAAATAAAGGAACATATCACAAAAGCCTAGCTAGAAAACCTAAGGTAAAGAAAAATCAAATTTTCAAGGAAAACAATAATGAAGAAGATCCAGATCCTGCTGATATTCCTGGTACTTCACGCGAAGACAATTCTGTCACAGGACATCCAACTTAAAACTATAAAAAACCCTATTTTGCCTATGCAACTAGGAACCTCTAAGTTAGTTTATTCTAAGCACACATTTTTACATTATATAGATATAAACCCTATTATTAATCAATTAATTAATATAGAACAATGCTTTTCGCTTATTAAAAATCATGTAAATAAAGAAAACGTTACTAACCATATGTCATATTATGGATTATCAGAAAGTACTTTATTAAGAACGCAATTCTTGATCGATTCAAGCACAAAATAAATTAAAGAATCTTTATCCGCACATTAGGACAAAGCGTGGATTAATAAATATTGTAGGAAAAACCTCTAAATGGCTTTTCGGTACACTAGATTCTGAAGACGAGACAAAAAATAATAAAATACTTTATAAATAAAGCTAAAACAAAATCAAAAAGGCTTAATAAACGAAGCTAATTTACAAATTTCCTTATCGAAAAACTTAATAAGTATAATAAACAATTGTTTCTCTAACTACAAACCAGCAAAAACTAGAAAAAAGTCTGAAACTATTCCAACAAACAGTTGATAAAACTATATCAAATTTAAATGCATACTTGAATTTTCAAGGCATTGTTTCGCAACTTAATCTAGACTGCCAGAGTCTGATTACTTTTCTCGATAATCTCGAAGACGCGATTATGTTTGCAAAGTTACATAACGTTATCATATCAAGCTACGGTTACATAACGTTATCATATCAAGCTACGGCCTTACATAACGTTATCATATCAAGCTACGAGTTAAATGAACAATTAAATTACTTAAGAACAATTTATAAAAATAACGAAGTTCCAAATTTTAAAAATATATTAACCTATTATCAGTTATTGGGTACACAGGTAACATTTTCTGAAAATAAATTAATTTTCGCTATACACATTCCTATAATTAGACCTAAGGAATACACCTTTTACCACCTATACCCAATTATCCTAAATCAAAATATCTTCATTCCCAAATATCCATTCCTGGCACAAGAAGACCAGTCATACCAATTTGAGGAAGAAGCATGTCCATTCCTGGAAGAAAAATACTTCTGTCAAGAAAACTTCCATGCACGAGACGAATGCACTATCCAACTACTGTCCGGAAACTTCAACTGCTCAACGATCCACATCGACATAAAAGAATCCGTCATTGAACAAATCACGCGAAAAGAAGTTCTACTCTTGCCAGCCAAAGAAGAACGAATATATGCACAATGCAGAATCAATCAATACATCAATGTTAAGAAACCAACTTTAATAAATATTCCATCCGAATGCCAAGTGACCATCGATTCAAGAACATATAGAAACGATGTTCAACTAAGAAAAGGAAAACCTTTAATCCTGCCTGAGGTACAACTAGAAAATCTTGAAAAACCAGAGTCCAAATTCGAATATATTGCTCCGAAGCTATCGAAAATCAACTTCGACGATATATACGAGATAAAAGAAAAAATTCAACGAACTATCACCGATCAAAGAAGACGAAGAAAGAACCTATCAACCAGTCATCTTCGATATTGCGATTATTTTCATTTGTCTAATAATTTACCAATATACCTATGTTTATTCAAAAAAATACCCACAACTCAAGAAGTACTTTCCATGTTTAAAGAAGAAAGAAGAACAGCATGTTGATCCCACAGAGGACCCCCCCGAAAATAGCCCGTTATTTTCTTGTCTTAACAGGGGAGGAGTTATATGTATAAATAAGTGTTATTTCATTGTAATTAAATACTGAATGCCTATTTTACATTATGTCACATATAAAAGCGAACTGAACGGTTCGAAGCAGACTTTTCACTCTCTATACTCTATCGAGAATGTTTGTAACAATAAAATCGTTTTTTAAAAACAACTCTGTTAATTCAGAACCCAAAACTAGGAAAACACCATCAAATTATAATGTCTGTGTTTGGTTTACAAATTGATAATGCAAGTTATTTTAAAACGTTTGCCGCCATATTTAATAGTCTTACCTTCGACATTTAATTCCTTTGCAATTTTCTTCCAGACCATGTCTTTGTAGTCGGAGTTTCGGTACTGCTCTTTGGTCTGGTCATACAGCACTGGATATTTCCTCACTTCTTCAATTAGTTCCTCCGGTTTTATTGTTGACATTTTTTATTATTTTAGTAAAAAACTAAAAATAACAGGAAAAACAAAAATAAAGAAAATAGTTGAAAACGACACTCGTCCCACAGCCGGCATCGACGAATAGACTGACAAATCGGAATACGAACGGATGCAGGAACGGAGTCGAGTAGGAGCGGGGATGAATCACGCATCGGAAAGGTGTAAACTACGTTGGTTAAAATAACGTACGATTTCCCTCTCATACAGTCGTCATATCGGAGCCGGCCTTTACTTTGAGTATTGGATGGGATTTCAGTATACAGAAATACATTGCAACAATATGGTCATTCTTATTTTGTCCCGTACAAGAGTCTGAATACAGCGTAATCTCCTCAACATGACTTGGAATGCTATTAAGAAACTGGTATCAGCACGATGCGATTTGCTTCGCTCCTCTAGCTGCTACAGCTTCATACCACATAAAGCAATGGCCCTGTTCCACGTCACAATCATAAACTGTTAAATTAAATGTCCACAACTGTCTCAAATAAAACGTTATGCCAGATGAAAGATGAGGGGTAGGAAGACATTGCTGAAGATCGATGTGATGGTTTTCTTCGATTTGTCGTATTTTGATAATTTTTTATTTTCTGATTTTAAAATATAATAATCGTCAGCCTCTTTTAAGTGCAAATCTAACTCTTCTTGAAGTGCTTTTTTCGAGATTAGTGGATAAGTTTATTTTCATTTTCAGTTTGTCACATTTTCCGCAAGTATCTTTGCTTGGTCTCTTAATCCCAATATTCATAGTATGGAATATTTCCTCAAATTTGGTACGACTTGTAGCAATATGATCGGGTTATGTCAGATATTGATTGTACAGTTTTGCAATTGGGGGTAAATATTTCTTGTTGCTGTCTCGTCTACTGCAATGACTTTGATAAAGGGGAACTTTTAAAATGAAGTCGGTAACTTTTTTGATGTCATCATCAGTGTATTTGTTTTTAGGAGACTTTTTCCCCCGAAGATTACTGTGGTAAATTCCGGAACAAGTTGGAGTTAATTTTGAGGCTGTAGAGTTCTATACATTTGTTTGTTTCACCTAAGGTTTTACGAAAACATTCCTTGCAAATTTTGTGTTCTATTCCATTAATTCTGAGGTGATACATATGAATAAACTGCCTATATTTATTTTTGCTCTTTGTTTTCTTTACTTTACGAGAAACCTTTTTTTTATTTTTTTATTACGCTCGTGATAAACTGTACACGTTTTTCATAGGAGCCAACTCCCTAATACCCCTTAAAAATAATTTCTCTGTCTTCATCCTTAAACCTCTCTCGACATTTCATTCGACAGCTGGCTAATGGTTGACAAATTCTTGACTTCTTTATTTTTCCAGACTCTGTGATGTATTCTTCGCCATGGTTTCGTTTCAGCTTCCTTTCCAATTTTTTCGACCTGGTCTTTCCTTTAACGGATTTTCTTTGTTTTCTGACTTTATCAGTTCACGGATTTTCTTCTTGCACCGGTGTAGGTACCTTCCCCCTTTTTTTAAATGCCTATTGCTTCAGCAAAGCTGTCCTCTGTATCAGAGGACAGATATTCATCGTCAGTACTCAGGCTCTCAAAAAATTCTCTAAATTCTTCTGGTATTGAAGGAACGGGACTGCTCGAAAGGGATTCTGAAAAAAAAAATTTACTTTTTTTTATACTACTATTGTTTTTGGAGATTGCTAAAATTATGGAATTTTCCCAAAAACGTTTACGATATTCTAAAATTAATGTGTGTAGCACATAACTATCCTTCTGTTTATGAACTTGGTATTTTGTGGTAATCCACGTACGTGGATTACCACAAAATAGAGCCACCATTCCTGACGACCTGCCCTAGCACAGCGTATTCCCTCTTTCGCCTGGTCGGCAATCGTTGCTCTCCCGCGTTTTTAATATCCTATCTAACCCCAAGATCCCGTCGGCTCACTTCCTTATCCCTATAACGCGCTTAGGTGTAGAGTAAACGCTAGTAATAATAAAAAGAATACGACCTACCCTCGATCACTTCGGCGGCTGGTGCTTGCCTTGCGCAGTACGGCGGCGATCGGCGGCTGATGGCTAGTCACTTGGTGGGGCACTCCGGAACTCGACTTCACTGTCTCGTAGAGGTGAGTAGTTCGCGAACGACCTATTAAAAAGAACGATTCTTTAGTGCGAACTAAATGAACTAGTTCGCAGATATAAAATGAACTAGTTCGCGGCGAACGATTTATGAGCAAATGAATTTCATGAACGATTGTATTAGAACGATTCTATAGTGAGTAGTGAGATTGTCTCTGGTGAGAACTAAATGAACTAGCAGAGATAAAAACTCGTTCGCGGCGATTGTTTTGAAATGTTTTGGGTTAGGTATCGCTAGTTCACTGGACTGCGAAGAGAATTATCAATAAAAAAATGTGTAATTTCAAGAACACGAGAAAGACTTTAATGTTGGGATGTAGGATCACATTTCGGGTCTCTGGTTTGGTTTGGTTTTAGTTCGGATTGAGGTTGTGGTTTTGGGAACTTTTTGACGTTTGGCGTTGTAAAATAAGAATTGGAATCGATGTTGCCAGATTAGTAAAAAAATACTTAATTTCAAAACTTATGTTATTTAAATATCTACCACTTTAAATGCATTATTTGCAATAATTGTAAATCTTTATTAAGTTTAAAAATTTTGATGTGTTTATAAAATATAATAATAGAAAAATTAAGGTACATTCAAAATAAAAATATGTATAATTCATAACAACAAGAACTATTATAAAAGTAAATATGATAATTCGGACAAACAACATATACAAACCAAAACAAGAAAATATAAAAAGACAAATAAAAACTAATCATTCAAATACTTAAAAATAAAGAAACAACAAAAAAATCCTATTATCTTTTAAAAATACTACATAAATTTAACAAAATAAAAAAAAAATTAAAAAACTCTTATAGGTTATAGTTTAAGAACATAATTTCTTGCACTTTTTTTGGTTTTAATGCACTTCTCCGTTGGGTAACAGTTAGGCCGGCACGGGAAAAAATTCGTTCACATGGAACAGACGTCGCCATTAGACTTAAACGTTTTTTTACTAATTCGAATAACCTCGGATAAATTTTTGATCGTTCTTTCCACCAGTTTAGTGGATTTTCAGTTCGAGGTAAGAGAGGCTCGTTACAGTATTTTTCCACTTCAATTATGCCTGCAGCAATTGGGTTCTGCAAGGCTGTTAAACTGTTCACCTCTAAGTCAAATTCTTCCCATATTGTGGAACCTAATGACTGCTTAATTTCTGATGTATTTTCTCGGGTAACTTCTACTGTATCAGATTTTAGTTTAATGGCAGAAGCTCTTTTTTGTAAATATTCATAAGCAGCCTTATGTTTATATTCGCTATAAAACCCGTATTTTTTAAACCGAGGATCTAATATAGTGGCCTGGCATGCCAGTTCATTGTCCTCGATTTTTTCGAACCTGGACTCTATTTGATCACCCAGTTTTTGAACCATATTAATAACCTCTTTTGGTACATTTTCTTTATGTAATACGGCATGCCCTCTTATTTTCTTTCTCACAATTTTCACAAAAGGTATCACTTTCGATAGCGTAACATTTTTCTCAGCACTTATTTCGTTGGTTATCTCAAGAAACAACTTTAATACGTCCACCGCAAATTCTATTACTTTCCAGTCATGGCTAGTTAAAACAGTTTCTAACTCATTTTGAAGTAAAGCCAAAGTGGAAATTACAGCCTCTTTAATTTGAAGAATACGTGAAAGCATTTCATGTTTTAACTTAAGCTCTGGGAGATTCAGCTGTTCCTGCATTTTTTTTTAATTTTGAGAGCCCTTGTGAACTTCTTTTAAAAAATTCGACTATAGATTTTACTTTTTTAGTTGTCATTGCTATTTCTTTAATACCTTCCTGGACAACCAAATTAATTGTGTGCGCGAAGCAAGGTATATGACGCCACTGGCAACAGCGTACCGCGGCAACTATATTGGCGGCGTTGTCTGTTGTACATGCAGCCACTTTAATATCCAAACCAAATTTTCTGACAACATCAATTAAAAGACTAGCAAGATTTTCCACTGTGTGTCTTGTTTCAAAGCAGATGCAGTCTAACAATGCCGACGATATTTGAAAATCCGTATTAAAATAATGTACGGTAATTGCTGTAAAACTTTCGTTGTTAACTGACGTCCACGAATCGGTAGTTATACAGCAGGCTTCAACATCTTTTAATGCTGTTTTTATTTTTTCTAGCTCAGAAAGATAAAGATTTGGTATAAGCGTATTTGAAATGGTTTTTCATGTTGGCATTTGATACCCCGGATTTAACATGCTTATAAATTTTTTAAATTCTGGATCTTCAACAATGGAAATGGGATTATATTCTTTAACAATCATCTTAATTAACTGAAGATCTAAACTTTTGGCTTTTTGATTAGAAACGGGTTTAATAAGAAAGTTTTTCATTGAAGCTACATGCATTGGCCTTTTTATTACCTCGCTTGTTTGGCTGACAAATGATGCTGACGTAGATGCCTGGGATGTAGTAGATGACTGCGATGTAGATGGCTGCGACTCCATTGGCTCAGGGTGGTCTATGTCTATTTCCTCATCTTGTTCTTTACTGTGCACATGTGGTTTCGAAGTGCTTCTTTCAATATCTAAATTCACCATAGTATGTTTGGTACTAAGGTGCCTTCGTATATTGCCCAAGGAACCATTTAAAATTCGAGTAATTTGGCTGCAATAATTACATTTGGCATTGTTTTTATCTATTTTTGCAAAATGATCCCATATGACACTTCGATTACGTCTATTCATTTTATGTATTTAAAACAAAACAGAAAATTTAAAAACTAACAGCTTAGATTCGATATCTGCACGATCGGTAGTAAATATAAAATTTCAAAATTAAAAAAAAAACAATTCAAATGTAGGTTATTAGTGATTCGACTAATAAAATCCCACAAAGCCACTTCAATGCACTGCTGGCAACTTAAAGATTGGATTTTAAAGAATTGTAAAATGGTTTGTTTTATTTTCACAAGTTTTGAGTATAACTATTTTTAAGAAAATAAGAAAGACTATCAATCGCATACCGTTGACAAATTTTTGGTAAATTCTAGACATTTGGGCGAGATTTCAAAAAATGTTTCGCCTGTGCCTCTTTTTACCCTCATCCTCTATTTTTAATTTTGAAAATTGGCACTAAAAACACTAGTCCTAGTCTAATCCCAGTTAGGTCTGTTTGGTGGGAGAATTACAGATGAAATACAGTAAATATCGTTCGCGAACTAGTTAACTGAACTAGTTCGCAATAACGAACTAGTTCGCGCGAACTAGTTCATTGAAAAGAACTATTAAGCACACCTCTACTGTCTCGCGTGCGACCACGAACTGTCGTTTTCTTACTGCTGCAGCCGAGATACTCGACTGGCGCTCCCCTCCAATTAGCGGAGTAGGGAAATCGGCGCGGATTGTTCGTTTTCTCGCATTAAATCTACAGCGACCAAAATCGATCAAAACTCTCTTACAATATGGCAATTACTTCAAATAAATATTTAACTTATTTAATTTAACAATCGGAATACTAATGAAGTTCATTACAACAATGTTCTGATAATTAACAGTCATTAATAAACTACATTAACAGTCATTATATAAAAGAAAATGAAGTCCCTTTTATTCTTGTATAATATTAATTAACTCAATATATAGGGTCTCCCAGGAATAAGTGCAGAAATTTTTATGAACTTTATTACAATGACTAAAAATGTTTGATCCTTTTCCCCTCTTGCCCACCCGCTGTTCAAATATTTATTTTAACACATTAAAAAGCTTATGCGCGGAAAATTTTATACGTGGTATCACTGCAGTAGGACTAAGTAAAGTTTCTATGGAGTCAAGAGGATAGCGGCTCGTGTCCATGTGTCACAAAAACCAGGAATATGAAAATCTAAATTTATGTATTTTATTTTCTAACCTCAAAATTTGAAAATATATTATTGAGAATAATTTCTGAATGATGTCTATATTACTCAATTGTTTTTCCTTAAAAGAAATTATATTGCAATACGCTTTACGTATACTATTATAATGTCAATATTGTCTTGACTCCTTCTTTTACTTCTCTCCCAGTGTCCGGAAAGGACAATATTGACATTATAATAGTATACGTAAAGCGTATTGCAATATAATTTCTTAATTTTTAACTAGAAATCTTTTAAGGAAAAACAATTGAGTAATATGATGTCTTTCAGAAATTATTCTCAATAATATATTTTCAAATTTTGAGGTAAGAAAATAAAACACATAAATTTAGATTTTCATATTCCTGGTCTTTGTGACACATGGACACGAGCCGCTATCCTCTTGACTCCATAGAAACTCAATTAAAACGTATTTTTAATAAATTTTATAATTTTTTTACCACCAATACTTCTTTATGCAAGTTGTAACTAGTGATGGGATAATTCGAGCGAAAATTCGCTCGAATACTCGATTATTGAAATAACCGACATCGCTCGATTATGAACGACCGATTCAAGTGACGAGTGACCAGCGATAAGCGCAAGCGATGAAAACTGAAAACATCAAGGATCAAGGCAGTTTACGTGTTTCTCGTCGCTTGTTGCTTGCCGCTTACAGTAAGTAGAGGAAAAAATAAAATACATTTTTCTTCCTACCCAACCTATAATTGTATACCCATTGTATACTTTATACATTTTGGAGAAGATAATGGATAAGATCTTATGATATGAAAATTAATTGCCTAGGGCGTAATTATTTGTGTTTTTTTTATCTATATAACTTATGCTCTTAATGATCTATATGAGTGTTTTGTAATTATTTATAAACATATTTTTTAACATTTTAACATACATTTTTGCCAATAGTCAATAAAAGTTGTACTTTGTTGTAGATATATAACACTGATGAAGGCTATAGTTTTGGCCGAAAACACGTGTGTCTTAGACTAAATAAATATTTTTTAAACAAAATGAAAATATAATTCAGCATTTTCGGAACCTAAATGTTCCAAGAAAATTAATTTAGAATATGTGGATATAAGTTTCAAGAACTTGAAATTTCCAAAAATTTGATACCTATTTTAGTGGTGGGTTTTACACGCTCATTTCTGGTTATCAATGAGCGTGTATAAAACTTGTATATAACGTGACGTTATTTTCTTAATTTTATTAATAATAAATATATTAAATTATTTATTATTAATAAAACAAATGGTATTTAAAAACAAAATAATAATTCTAAAACAATAAATGGCATTTTTTATAATATATAATATTTATTAACTAAAATATATACAACTGTTTAGAGCCATAACTCAAGAACCAATATAGATATTGAAACTTTTTTTATTTTCAAGATCGGATATTTTACAATACGTTTACATAAGAAAACTTCGATAAGGTTGTTTTTTCCATTCAAAAATTGTAAACAATCCATCCATTTACTTTTAGAGCATAGCAATTTTCAGCAATCGTGTAATTTTTTTATTGATAAAGATTTTCACATACTGTCTACAAAGAAAATACAGCCAGAAATAATAACAAAGTTCTTGAAAAAACTACAATCTATTATTTCTAATAAATTTCGAGATATCGATTTTTGAGTTCTAATAGCGATTCCACTTATTTTTACCAAAAATGCGAGTGTTTCTAGCTTGCACTTAAAAAAATTCAAGCTATAGGGAAAGTTACAACGACTCGTTAATAAATAAACAAATTACGAGACGTAATTAAATCGTGAAGCTGAACGCATGACGTACACCTTTCCCTAGAACTTTAAGTACTGACAGAGGTATTGATTGGGTCAACTGCGACAAATCGGCTATATCCCCTTCCACGTCTCTTAGCGATGTGCACAGTTTCTCGGTTTATTTCATACGTTTGGCAACGTGTTTACTGTCCTCTCTTGGTTCAGTACATTATAAACGCATTGTACTCTTCTTACATACGGAAATCTCGACCCAAGACTAACCTTTGCCAGCCCTTAGTATTGGTTTCTTCATATTTGGTGGTATTATGTTTTTAAGTTTCAGGAGTGTGGCAATTGTTCTGGCGTTTTCTTTTTTTAAACTATTTATATGTGTGTCCCATTTTAAATTGTTATGGATTTTAATACCGAGGTAATTGACTTCAGATATTTCTTTTATTTTTTGCTCGTTTAGAATTATATTTAAGTTTTTTGTTTCCTTTTTTATATTAAATCTTATAAATTCTGTTTTGGATTCATTTATAGTTAGTGAATTGTTGAAACACCACATTTCAAATTTCTTCATATCATTATTTAGGTTCACTTGTAAATTATTGTAATCTTTGTTAGAATACACAATACGTAAATCATCAGCATACGCAAACATTCTACCAAAAAAATGTTGTTCAAATAAATCGTTAGTATATAGAATATATAGTAGTGGTGGCAAGTTGCCGCCTTGTTGTAGGCCATATGGAGCTATGCTAATATTGCTTTCTGTCTCCGATTTTTGTTTTCTGGGATCTGTTATTCAAATAACATTTTACTACGTTGATGTAATTACCAAATCCATATGAAATGAGTTTCTCTAAGAGTTTTTCCTTACTGACAGTATCGAAGGCTTTTTTTATATCCAAAAATACTGTAACGACCATATGTTTCTTTTCTATGCACTTTTTTATGTTTTCAATCAAGTCATATACAGCTGAGCTCGTGCCTGAATTTTTCTGGAAAGCATATTGTGCTGCATTTATTATTTTATTTTGTGTTGCGTGTTCTGACATTCTATTATGTAAACATTTTTCTAGTATTTTGTTCAATGCTGATAATAAAGTAATTGGTCTATAATTTTGTGTTTCATTCTTTTTACTCTTTTTGTATATAGGGATTATTGTGGATTGTTTTAGGTATTGTGGGTATATTTCTGAATTTAATATGTGATTTGTTAGTTTTAGAAGTATTGGTATTAAAGTTTTCTTGTTATCTTTGAGTATATTATTTGTTATTTTATCAAATCCTGGTGCTTTGTTTCTCTTTAGTTCATTAAGAATTTGTTCCATTTCTTCTTCTTTTATTTGTTTAATGTAGCATTTGTCGTAAGTTTTTTTAGTAGTTGTAGTTGTTGTTTCCTTTGCTTTTTAATATTTGTTCTTCAGCTAATATTTGCACTACTGTAGTAAAATTATTAAGTTATTTAATTCATTTGCTATAATTTTTGGATCAGTACTATTTATTCCATCATTTTTGGTAATTTCCTTAATAGTATTGACATTTTTGTTGGGGCGTATTTGCTTATTAACGAATTCCCAAATTTTTCTGGTGTTATTTTTATTTTCATTAAATTTTCTTCTGAAATATTGTTTTTTCGTCATTTTTATAAGGGCTAATATATATTGTTTTTGTTCAATATATCTTATTTTTAGAAGTTCCTTATTTGGGTGTTTTCGGTGTTTCTTATAAAGTGTATTTCTGTTTCTTATTTCTTTTATAATATTTTGAGTTATCCATGGACAATCATCTTTTCTTTTTATTCTAATAATATTCATATTCCGGTCTATATTTTTTTCTATCGTTTTTGACAGTTCTTCATAAAATTTAATTTTGTCGGTCTTTAGTTCGGAGATCATTTTCTTTATTTTTTGAATATTTCGTTTTATTATTTCAAATTGTGTATAAGTAGGTTCTTTGGTTATTTTTGATTCTAATTATTATCTTTTTAATTCTCTCTTGTTACTTTAATTAAATTGTGATCAGATATATATCTGATTAGAGGAGAGAATATTCATTTTAATGGACTTTTCTTTAATATTTGTAATAACATGATCAAGTATTGAGTTGTTAGAATGTTCATTATAACGAGTGTATGCGCATGTTTTCTTTTTATTCAGGATGTTGTAGTTTCGTTCTCGATATATGTTGTAGTAGTTGTCAATCAGAGTATTTTTTTCCATTATATTTATATTAAAATCTCCCATGATGATATGGCTTTTCTTCTTATTTGCAATATTATTAATCAAAGTATTTTCTAATTTCGTAAAATCAACATGAGGGGGCTTATATATAAGCGTGATTGATATTTTTTATTGTACTAGTTCGATTGTTATTATTTCTATTTTATTTATGATGCTGTTTATTTTTTCTTTATATTCTATTCCATGTTTAAGATATATTAGTATTCCACCTCCTCTCGTTTGGCGCGATCTAAATATTGCATTATAGCCATTAATGTTATATAGGTGTTCTTCTGGTGATAACCATGTTTCTGTGAGTGCAATGATTTCCGGATAATTTTGTATTTTGGGAAAGGTTTCAATTTCTTCAAACTTGTTTCTAATGCTTCTTATGTTTTGCATTATGATGTTAATCATCTATGGCGGTCGTTTAGGTTTGGTTAGTTATGTTATTTTTTGTTTTTATTATTTTATATTTATTGGTCTAATTTTTCGATATCTGTAAACTGTTTGATTTTTATTTTTTCGCTTGTTTCTGTTTTCCTGATATATACGTTACCGTCTCGAATCCATGTATATCTGATTTTCTTCCCTTTCTTTAGCTGTCTAGTAGCGTAAAATATTTTCCCGGTTAAAGTTGTTAGGTGATCGTTTATGAATATATCGCTGTTCCTTCCTTTAATGTGACATTCTCTTGTTTGTAATGATCCAATTTCTTTTCGTGCTTTCAAAATATTAATTTTTGATTGCTTGTTGTTTAGTGTGATTATGATTGGGTTGTTCTCGTTATTTGAATTTTTTCGGTAACAGTTTTGTATATTTGCAATGGTACTTGTGTTACAACTCATTTGTTGTAATATTTTCGTTACAACTTCTTTTGTATTTTCATTTTGATCTATTTTATCTACTCCACTAATAACTATATTGTTTTCTATTTTTTCTCTCTCCTGACTTTCAACAATTTTTTTAAGGGCTTCTAGTCTTTCTTTTAACATTTTGTTATCTTTATCTTGGGTTTTCAGTATCTTTTTCAGTTCTTTATTTTCGTTTTGCATTTCATCAAATTTTGCTGAGAGGAATTCTAGACTTTTCTGCATTTCGTTCAGTTTTTGGTAAATAATTGTATTTGAAATAGTTTCAGTGGCTTCCATTTTATCTTTATCGGGTACTTTTTCTGTGTTATCCTTTCTTGTGCGCGTGTTTTTTATTTGACTCATTTGGATAATTTGGATTACAAATATGAGGGAAAGGAATAAGACAGGGACACTCACTTCACCCTAGCAGTGCTCGTTGCAAGGACTTTAATATTTTTACACACAAATGGGAAGGTGTAGGCAACGGAGAAAGGATTTTATGTTGGGCAGTGTACAGAGGTAAAGAATGTAGGATCGATAAAATACGCAAAAAGGTTGTACGGCTATCTTGGTGTGTTTACGATAGGCTGCTAAATTGAGTTAATTTGCCGATTTAAATCTAAATGCATTTACCTTTTTTTGTTTTCCTATTTTAGTTTAAAAATAGTTAATAAACATTTAGAATCAGTTCTTATTATAAATTTACGCCCATAAAGATATTGGAAAAATATTTTAACGCCCACAATTACGGTTAAACCTTCTTTTTCTACTTGTGAGTAGTTTTGTTGTTGAGCTTTAGTTAAAGTTTGTGAAGCAAAAGCAATTGGTCGCAATCGTTATCAGCATAACGATGAGAAATTACAGCACCTATGCCATAAAAAGAACTGTCTACTGTTAAAATTATGGGTAGGGTTGGATCATAGTGCACTAACACTGGGGAAGAAGATAACACCCTTTTTACTTTATTAAAAGACTTTTGACAATTTTTACACCAATAAAATTTTACATTTTTCTTTAACAAATTATTTAAAGGTTGCAAAAGAATAGAAGCATTTTTTATAAAGTTATTATAAAAATTAAGAAACCCCAAATTATTTTACCTGTTTTACATCTTGAGGAATTTGAGCTTCCAAAATTGCCTTTATTTTATCTTCACATGTAGGTAATCCATGTTTATCAATTTTATACCCTAAATAAGTTACAGACTCTTTAAAAAAATCACATTCATTTATAAAAATTGTCAACCCATTGTTTTCAAGTCTTTTTAAAACCTCATTTACTCTATTTATGTGCTTTTCTCTAGTTTCTCCTGTTATTAAAATGTCGTCAATAAAACAAGCCACCCCTTCTACGCCTGACAATATTTTTTCCACAATGCCCTGAAAAATAGCAGGAGCATTTGCAATGCCAAATGGAAGTCTATTATAAACAAATAACCCCTTGTGCGTACTAATAGTTGTTAATAATTTTGACTCTGAATTAAGTTTAACCTGTTGATAAGCATTTGATAAATCAATTTTTGTAAACTCCAATCCCCCTCTTAACTTACTAAATAATTCATCAATTCTTGGTAGTGGATACTGGTCTACATGCAAGACTGGGTTGAGTGTGATCTTAAAATCACCACATATTTTAATCCCTTTACCACTCTTGATCGTAAGTAAGTAACAATGCACATTTTCCCGCCAACGACCTTACTCGTGCCGCCCATTGTTGTACCGTTTCGTCCTTATTTTTGACTGCCCCATAAAATTTATAGCGTGCAGCAAAAGGACTAATGGATGGTTGAAAATGCTTGCTACAAATATCTATGAGTTCCTCATATTTTTTTTCTTCCGGAGACTTGGGAAGACAAAGGCTATGTATTAATCGGTATGCTTCTTCATCACAGGCATTCAGCAGGACCGCTCTCATTATATCTTTGTCAGTAATTTTGTTTGCTATAAAATACTGACCCAATCGTGTTTTAAAGATGCTCCAATCCGAATCTTGCAAAGAAAAAACGTGTACATTTCCCATCATGGAAGCCATTTATCTCGATGAGTCGATTCACGTGCGGTACTTCCAGAAAATACGGATTTTAATGCTTACTAGGCACTCGCAATACCAGTTTTTAATCGTTCGATTTTTTCCTTGTCGCCAACTGTAATGTCTGTAATATCATTTATTATCGTTATTACATATATACATTCGTCAATAACATTAATATCTTAATCGTAGTACAGCCCAGATATTACTACTCTAGTATAAGGAAACTCCTGCGCAAAACTTAAACTTAACTTGCTATGTTGTCAATATTTACCTTATTTACAGTAATATACTACACAGTTATAATAACTTTTGTTGCTGTCCGATGTCCACATATCTATTGTAATCGAAATATATGCTACATGACGTAACATGCTTTTTAATAGGGCCGCCGCGCCGCGCCGCCTCTGTATATTGTTTGGGAAGAATCTCATTTGATAGCTTTTTTCTGTTAGGAACATTATAAAGGCTGTAGCTCTCTCGTATATTCTAAAAATCCTTGATCTTCGACGGGCAATAAAGGTTGATAATCTAAAGTAATTAATTTCACTAATTTTTCATCAATTCTTGATATTGCTGATTCGGAAAGAGTA